>NC_059118.1:18439615-18484615 GCF_020740685.1 Jaculus jaculus
AATAATAATAGACATTTAAATATATATAGTAAGTGAGGGCTGGAGAAATGGCTTAGTGGTTAAGGCACCTGTCTACAATGTCAAAGGACCTAGATTGGATTCCCCTGGACCCAAGTAAGCCAGATACACAAGATGGCACATGTATCTAGAGTTCATTTGCAGTGGCCCTTCATGCCCATTCTCTCTCTCTGCCTCTTTCTCTCAAATAAAAATTTTTTTTAATGCTGTAAATGGCAGCCGAGCATGGTGGAACATGCCTTTAATCCCAGCATCTGGGAGGCAGAGGTAGAAGGATTGCCGTGAGTTGTAGGCCACCCTGAAAATACAGAGTTATTCCAGTTCAGCCTGTACCAGAGTGAGACGCTACCTCGTAAAACCAAAAATATTAATAATAATAATATAAATACCAGGTGTGGTGGCACACACCTTTAATCCCAGTACTCAGTAGGCAAAAATAGGAGGATTGCCTTAAGTTAGAGGCCACCCTGAGACTACATAGTGAATTCCAGGTCAGTGTGGGCTAGAGTGAGACCCTACCTCAAAAAAAAAAAAAAATCAATAAAAAATACTGTAAATGACCAGACATGGTGGCTCATGTATATAATCTCAGTACTCACTTGGGTGACTGAGATAGAATTGCCATGAGTTTGAAGCCAGCCTGTGCTCCAGAGTGAGTTCAAGGTCAGCCTTGGCCTGAAACACAAAACAAAAATACACGGTAATTTCTAAGTATTGGTGAAGAAAAGTAGGAAGTATTTGCTTAGCATTTTGTTATAAAACCCTTCTACAGCAAAGTAAAAGTAACGTGTAGATTTAAAAGTGATACTCTTGTGAATTCAAAATTTTATTTTTCTTCTCTTCCATTTGTGCTTGATTCATTTAGCAATCATGCTAAAACGCATCTATCGCTCTACTCCACCTGAGGTGATAGTTGAAGTGCTAGAGCCTTATGTCCGCCTTACCACTGCCAACGTCCGTATCATCAAGAACAGAACTGGACCCATGGGCCACACCTATGGCTTTATAGACCTTGATTCCCATGCGGTGAGTTTTCCACACCTTGAAATGGAGGCCAGTAACTAATAGCCCCTTAAGAAGCTTTGAAGGAGCTGGAAGGATATGGAGATGCCTGTGACCCCAGCACCAAGAAACTTAAGGCAGTGGGGCAACAAAGTCAAGACCAACTTGGACTACATAGTCAGACCCTGTCTCAACTTCAAGATCACTGGGGAGATGGTTCAGTAGATAAAACCATTGCTGTGCAAGCATGAGGACCTGAGTTCAGATTCGTACTACCCACGCAAAATGCCTGGCATGGCAGTCTATAATCCAGCACCAGGAAGATGGAGATTGATGCCTCAGGCTTACTGGTCAGATAGGCCAAATTGGTGAGCTCCAGGATCAGCAAGAGACCCTGTCTCAGAGTATAAGGTGGAGAGCAACCCAGGCATGGTGGTTTAATTTCATCATCTACAGGCTGAGGAGGAGAATCAGAATGAGTTCCAGGGCCAGTCTGGGCTAGAGCAAAACCCTACCTAGAAAAAAGCAGAATAAGGCAGAGAGCAACTGAAGAAGACACCCAACACTAAACTCTGGCCTCCACGCGCTCATAAATGCATGGCACCTATAACACACACAACTCTGAGTATTCATGTTAAAAAATCTCTTCTTTTTTGTTTTGTTGTTTTGAGATAGGGTCTCACTCTAGCCCCAGGTGGTTTTGAATTCACAGCCATCCTACTACCTCTGTCTTCCAAGTAAGTGCTGGGATTAGAGGAATGCACCACCACACCTGGCAAAATTCTCTTCTTTGAGTCTAATATGCATTTAGGTGAAGTGGTTACCCTCAAAAGATAAACTTGTAGATTTTCAGGAAGAGTCTCAGCACAGAACCCTTTCAAGATTTTAACGAATTTTCTAATTTCCTAGACTCTTTTCTCTAACCACTGATGGTTTTATATTTGATGGTAATAGGACATTTCTTCTTTTTCCTCCAAGTATTTAAGATTCTTTTTTTTCCCCTTGAGGTAGGGTCTCACTCTAGTTCAGGCTGAGTAGTCTCACGGTGGCCTCGAACTGATGGCGATCCTCCTACCTCTGCCTCCCAAGTGCTAGGATTAAAGACATGTGCCACCACACCTGGACTTTAATAGATTCTTGTGGCTTGAATTTTTAGTTAAAGGGCTTTTTGTTTTTCCCCAAGATAGTGTCTCTCTCTAGCCCTAGCTGACCTGGAATTTACTAAGTAGTCTCTGGGTGGCCTCGAACTCACAGCAATCTCTCTGCCTCCTGAGGGCTGGGATTAAAGGCAGGTGCTACCACAGCCAGCTGCTTGAAGGGCTCTTTTCTGTAGAAATAACTATTAAAAATATTGCTATTTCTCAGATAGGCTAAAAAATCAAGAAGTTTGTAAAAGGAAGAGATTTGAATTTATGAAATGTTTGCCCCAAACTTAACATCTACGAAGCCAGGAGTGATGGTTCACGCCTTTAATCCTAGCTTCATTGACAGTGGCTTGGCTTTAGTTAAGTATGTGGCACGGGGTACCTGTTACTTGGGAGCTGAGACCAAAAAAAAAAAAAAAAAACAACTTGAGGCCTGCCTGGGCTATAGAGTGAGTTCAAGGCCAAGCTGGACAACTCAGTGAAAATATATTAAAATAGAAAGTAAATAGAGCCGGGCGTGGTGGCGCATGCCTTTAATCCCAGCACTTGGGAGGCAGAGGTAGGAGGATCGCCTTGAGTTCAAGGCCACCCTGAGACTACAGTTTATTCCAGGTCAGCCTGGACCAGAGTGAGACCCTACCTTGAAAAACAAAAAACAAACAACAAAAAAATTAAAATAGAAAGTAAATAAAAAGACCCAGCAGTCAGGATGCAGAGGTACGAGGATTGTCATGAGTTAAAGGCATCCTAAGACTACATAAGTAAATTCCGGGTCATCCTGGACTAGAGTGAGACCCTACCTTGAGAAAATTAAGAACTGGGCATGGTGGCGCATGCCTTTAATCCCAGCACTTAGGTGGAGAAGTAAGAGCATTACCCTGAATTCAAGGCCATCCTGAGACTACATAGGGAATTCCAGATCAGCCTGGGCTAGAGTATAACCCTACCTCAAAAATAAATAAATAAATAAATAAAATAGAGCTGGGCATGGTGGTGCACACCTTTAATCCCAGCACTCAGGAGGCAGAGGTAGTAGGATTGCCATGAGTTTGAGGCCACCCTGAGACTGCATAGTGAATCCTAGGTCAGCCTGGGCTAGAGTGAGACCCTACCTTGAAAAACCAAAAAGTTAAATTAAAAAATAAGAAAAGCTGAGGATACAGCTCAGTAATAGAGTACTTGCCTAGCATCATAAGGACCTAGGTTCAATTCATAGCACACACACACACACAAAAAGTTGCTTATTTTTGCCAGTGTGCTCTTACTGTTAAAATTATTACCAGAGGGCTGGAGAGATGGTCTTTAAGTGGTTAAGGCACGTGCCTGCAAAGCCTAAGGAGCCATATTTGATTCTGCAAGTCCATGTAAGCCAGACGCACAAGGTGATGCAAGCATGCAAGGTCACACATGCACACAAGGTGGTACACATGTCTAGAGTTTGATTACAGTGGATTATCGAGGGCTGGAGAAATAGTTTAACTGTTAAGCACTTGCCTGTGAAACCTAAGGACCCTGGTTCAAGGCTTGATTCCCCTGTACCCACATAAGCCAGATGCACAAGGTGGCGCATGAATCTGGAGTTCATTTGTTTGCAGTAGCTAGGGGCTCTGGTGTGCTCATTCTCTCCCTGTCTGTCTCTCATAAATAAGTAAATAAAATTAAAAGTATTACCAAACATTATGTTTGATAGCTTTATCTTCTGAGAAGGAAAAATATCCACATTCAGATTGATTCCCAAGGATGTGATTTTACTCTCTTTGGGTTCATGTGTGTCTTTGGTTTCCTAGGAAGCTCTTCGGGTAGTGAAGATCTTGCAAAACCTTGATCCACCATTTAGCATTGATGGGAAGATGGTAGCCGTAAACCTGGCCACTGGAAAACGAAGGTAAGGCAAAAGGATAAGGATCCCTTTTTACTGTCCTCAGTTTATTTTTAGGGTAGAAACTAGTCTTCCTGGCTACAGAGAGAAGCAATAGCAGGACCTGGTGACTTTCCTGTATGGGCTGCTTTCAGATATGTGCTTATACAGTTTCTTTTTCTATACTCTGTTTTGTTCTGACTCTAGAATTGTTTTTTTCCTCCTGCCCCCTATAATTGTTTTCATTTTTAAATACTATTACCAAGTACTTTAGACTTACATCTGTTGGGAGCCCCAAATAATGGTAGAGGGGTTTTTTGTTTGCTTGTTTTGTTTTATTTATATTTGAGAGAGAGTGCACACTCAAGAATAGGGGCTCATTAGAGCTTCCTGTCACGAACAAAACTCCAGATACATATGCCACTTTGCTTTTGGCTTGACATGGCAGTGGCATGAGGCTCTAGTGTGCCCATTTTCTCTCATTTTTCTATCTCTTTCCTTATTTATTTATTTATTTTGAGATAGGGTCTTGCTCTATCCCAAACTGACTGGGAATTCACTATGTAGTCTCAGGGTGGCCTTGGACTCACAGAAATCCTCCTACTTCAGCCTCCTGGGTGCTGACAATAATGGCATATGTAACTGTACTATGTCTGGCAAAAGTATTTTTAAAATAGAAGTTAGGGAGAATGGAATTTCAAAGGGGAAAGTGGGGGGAGAGAGAGCATTATCATGGGATATTGTTTACAATCATGGAAGTTGTTAATAATAATAATAAAAAGTTAGGGGGCTGGAGAGATTGGCTAGCTGACAGTGTTTGCCTGTGAGGCCTAAGTATCCATGTTTGACTCTACAGATCCCATGTAAGCCAGACACACTAGGTGACACATGCATCTGGAGCTCAATTGTAGTGACTGGAGGCTCTGGCACACCAATTCTTTCTTTCTCATTAAAAAATAAACAAAAAAATAATAAAATAGGAAAAAGAAAAGAAGTAAAAGAAATTAGGGTTAGGTAGATAACTCAAGGCACTTGTTTATAAAGCCTAACAACCTGGATTTGATTCCCCAGTACCCACATAAATCCAGATGCACAAAGTGGTATATGCATCTACAGTTTGTTTGTAGTGGCTAAAGGCCCTGGTAGGTCCATATTCTCTCCCTCCCTCCCTCTCTCTATCTCTCCATACAACTAAATAAAAATAGCTTTTCAAAAGTTTTTTTATTTTATTTATTTGTAAGCAGAGATAGTGGAGACAGACAAAGAGAGAATGGGTGTGCCAGGGACTCTAGCCACTATAAACGAAGTCCAGATGCATGCCCCCCCCCCCCGTGCATCTGGCTTATTTGGGTACTGGGGAATCGAACCTGGGTCCTTTGGCTTTGCAGGCCTTAACCGCTGAACCTTCTCTCTAGCCCTCAATCTTTGTTTCCCATTAGTAGTATAAAGCTGGATGCAAAAGTGGTATACACATCTGGTGTTTGTTAACAGCAGCAAGAGATTCTCATACATACTTTTTTTTTTTTTTTTTTTAATTTTCCAAAGTGTAGGGCCTCACTCTAGCCCAAACTGTCCTGGAACTCCCCTGTAGTCCCACTTTGGCCTCAAACTCACAGCCATCCTACCTTCTGCCTCCCAAGTGCTGGGATTAAAGGCATTCACCTCTATCCCTGGCCATACTTTTTATTATTGTTATTATTATTGCTGGAATGTGGCTCAGTGGTAGAACACATGCTTTGCATCTACAAGATCCTCATTTCATCCAGGTGCGGTGGCACACGCCTTTAATCCCAGCACTCGGGAGACAGAGGTAGGAGGATCGCCATGAGTTCAAGGCCACCCTGAGACCCCATAGTGAATTCCAGGTCAGCCTGAGCTTAAAGATCCTCAGTTCAATCTTCAACCCAAAAGGAAGAAGGAAAAAAAAAACATGTTAGGAATCCTACTACTAATGGAGTGTCTGGATGACCCAATCTGCTTACTGTTTGGGTTGGTTCCTTTACCTGCAAAATGAAGAATGTGGTTTCTCCATGAAGCTATAGGATTAGGCATTCCTCAAGTACCTTCTAAATTTTTGTTTGTTTATTTGCACGTGTATGTGCCACTGTAAACAAACATCAGCCACCTTTTATATCCAGCTTTACATGGATGGCTGGGAAATTGAATGCAGATTTTGCATGTTACTGTCTTAAACTCCTAAGCCATGTCCCCAAATCCCACAAGAACCTCTTAGTAGCAGGCTCTTGACATGTTTTATTGTGTTTTTTTTGTTTTTGTTTTTGTTTTTTTTTTCAGAAACGATTCTGGGGACCATTCTGACCACATGCATTATTATCAGGTATGCATTAGCAGGCAGGGGGTGTTCTTTTAAAAAACGGTTGAAAGGGTGGTTATGAATTTCCTACAGTTGGTGACTATTAAGGTTAGTGGCTGTTGAATAGTTCCATCATTCTGACTTGCCTTTCTTTGATAGGGTAAAAAATATTTCCGAGATAGGAGAGGAAGTGGCAGAAATTCTGATTGGTCCTCAGAAACAAATAGACAAGGGCAACAGTGTAAGTAACCTTTGTTTGATTTCTCTTGGGTTTTTTAAAATATATTGTTTATTTATTTGAGAAAGGGTGAGGGAGGAAGAGATAGAAAATGAACTCATCAGGGCCTGTAGCCACTGAAAATGAACTCCAGAATCATGAGCCACTTTTTTTGAAAAAATATATTTTATTTATTTGAGAGAGACAGATACTGGGCACACCAGGGCCTCCAGCCACTGCAAATTAACTCCAGATCTATGTGCCCTCGCGTGCATCTGGCTTACATGGTACCTGGAAAATCAAACCAGGATCCTTTGGCTTTGCAGGCAAACACCTTAACCACTAAGCCATCTCTCCAGCCCTCACGTGCCACTTTGTGAATCTGGCTTATGTGGTACTGAGGAGTCAAATCCGGGTCCTTAGGCTTTGCAAGGCAAGCACCTTAACTGCAGGGCCATCTCTCCAGCCTGCTCTTGGGGTTTTTGTTTGTTTTGTTTTGCTCTAATACTTAAAATCTGTGCAGTCACAAAAGTTGCAAAGAGCCTATTGACTGGAAGGTACATATCCAGAGAGAGTCTGCAACCTATTTGAGTTAGCCTTCCTACTACTTATTGCCTTGTTCTTGATAAGCCCCTCAGTAAGAGCTTCATTCATTGGATGGGAACTAATACTGGCTTTTATTTTACTCCCTTGTAGCATCATCTGACTGCTACATATATGATTCTGCTACTGGCTACTATTATGACCCCTTGGCGGAAACTTATTATGACCCCAACACCCAGGTGAGTTTTTGGCTTTGTTTACTCTTTAGTTATCCTTTTGAGAAAAGCACTCATAACTTGTTACTCTGAGGATTTTATTCCCTGGATTATCTGGATGCTCATTGCATGAGAAATGGAAAAGTTAAAATCTCTGGAGTCTGAACTGTTGCCTATATGGAAATCAGTGCCCTGTGGCATTACAGGTAAGAACAGTGTGATCCTCAATGAGTGAGATTGGTGATATTCCTGGCCCCAGGAATGTGTTTTGAGATTCATATGGGCTCTTCAGCATATGAATAAAAGACCTTTTTTTTCCTAGAAGGGAATTGTGCTTCTTAGATCTGAAATTTTGGGAAAGTAAAATGTTTCCTAGACTGACTTCTTCCAACTACATCACAGCAAGAAGTCTATGTGCCCCAGGACCCTGGGTCACCTGAGGAAGAAGAGACCAAGGAAAAGAAATCCATCAGTCAAGGAAAGTCAAGTAACAAAAAAGAAGTATCTAAAAGAGATAACAAAGAGAAAAAAGACAGAGGAGTGACAAAGGTAAGAGAACTTGTGAGTCTGAATGTTACCATATAATTAAAAATTAAAAGTGTAGATATCTCAGACAGAAGAGTTCTATGTTTAAAGTATATAACCTTTTAAAAATGCAAGTAGGGTTGGAGAGATGGCTTAGCGGTTAAGCGCTTGCCTGTGAAGCCTAAGGACCCCGGTTCGAGGCTCGGTTCCCCAGGTCCCACGTTAGCCAGATGCACAAGGGGGCACACACATCTAGAGTTCTTTTGCAGAGGCTGGAAGCCCTGGCGCGCCCATTCTCTCTCTCTCCCTCTATCTGTCTTTCTCTCTGTGTCTGTCGCTCTCAAATAAATAAATAAAATTAAAAAAAAAAAAGAATCATTTAAAATAAAAAAAAAATGCAAGTAGTCCCCTTGTCTGCTCATTCATGTGATAGCTCTCTTACTTTTACAAATGTAAAAACTGTATGTAGAACAACACAACTCAAACCAGGTGTCAAGGCACATGCCTGTAATCCCAATACTTAGGAGGCTAAAACACAAAGGTTGCTGAAAGCTCAAAACCAACCAGGGCTACATACCAAAACCTAGTCTCAAAAAGAGAAGAGGGGCTGGAGAGATGGTGTAGCCATTAAGTGACTTGCCTGCAAAGCCTAAGGACCCAGGTTCATTGCCCTGTACCCACGTTAAGTCAGATGCACAAAGTAGCACATAGAGGTTGCAGTGGCTAGAGGCCCTGGTGTGCCTATTTTCTCTCCCTCTCCCCCCACCCCCACTTGTAAATAAATTAAATTTTTAAAAAATTAAGAAGGCACCAGGCATGGTGGTGCATGCCTTTAATCCCAGCACTTGGAAGGCATAGGTAGGACAATTGCTGTGAGTTTAAAGCCAACCTGGAACTATAGAATGAATTACAGGTTAGCCTGGGCTAGAGTGAGACCCTACCTCAAAATCCACCCCCCCAAAATAAAAATGCTTCATCCTAGTATTCTAGCATAGATTAGTTATGTGAGGTGTGTGTGTGTGTGTGTGTGTGTATATACACACATATATGTACGTATATGTGTATATATACATGTATACATACATACATATATGCGTACATATATGTGTGTATACACACACACACAGTTTTTAAATGCTATGTTGGGTATTTGATTATTGGTACTAAGGATTAAAAGCAGATCCTTGCACATGCTAGGAAGTGGTCTACTACTGAGCTCAACCCCAGGCCTGAATGTTATGGTTTTAAATATTCCGTGTATTAAAATCACTATAGTGGGCTGGAGAGATGGCTTAGTGGTTAAGGCTCATGCCTATAAAGCCTAAGAAGTCAGGTTCAGTTCTCCAGGTCCCACTTGAGCCAGATGCACAATGGTGGCACATGCATCTGGAATTTGTTTGCACTATCTAGAGGCCCTGGCATGCCCATTTTCTCCCTCTATCTAATAAATAAATAAAAGAATTTTTTTAAAAAATCACTATAGTGACAATTACAGATATTCGTGGATTAAAAAAATCAGTCTCATTTTTGCAGGGCTAACTCTTAATCCAGTTTTTGTAAAATCTACCTTGTTGTTTTATCAGTTTCAGGAAAGTTCCAGTGAGGGGAAGGAACCCCCAGAAGATGTTTTTAAGAAGCCCTTGCCTCCCACTGTGAAGAAGGAAGAGAGTCCCCCTCCAGTAAGGCTAACTGACGCCCTTAGCTGGGGCCGGGGCTGGTCCAGGTGGGAAAGGAACTGTAAAGGCTGCTGCCTCTCTCTGCTTTTGACCCTTGTCTTCTCTTTCACAAATAAGGATTCTTCTTGAGTATAAATAGGAGGTAAAAGTTCCTGTCTTCTAATGAGGGTATTACTGGAAGATTAGAGGCTGTTCTCTGCCTTCTTTCTTTCTTGTACTGCTCCTACCAGAGTAGGAGCTGTTTGCTTCTTTTTAAGTTCTAATCTTGGTCTTGTTAATTCTTCTAAGTCATCAAGGTAGCACATCTTCCAGACTTTGACATTTTTTGCTGCTTTTTTTCTTTTTTTTAATTGGAGAGAGTATGGGTGTGCCAAGGACACTTACCACTACAAAGAAACTCCAGCTGCGTGCACCACATAACGTATCTGGCTTTACATGGGTACTAGGAAATCAAACCCAAGCCAGCAGATTTTGCAAACAGGTGCCTGTAACCACTGAGCAATCTCCCCATTCCCATTTACTGCTTTTTTTTTTTTTTTCTTTTTGGGGTAGGGTCTTGCTCTAGCCCAGGCTGACGAGGAATTCACTGTGTAGTCTCAGGGGGCCTCAAACTCACAGAAATCCTCCTACCTCTGCCTCCTGAGTGCTGGGATTAAAGGTGTGTACCACCACTCCAGGCTTGTTACTTTATTAAATATAAATAGGGCTGGAGAGATGGCTTAGCGGTTAAGTGCTTGCCTGTGAAGCCTAAGGACCACGGATTGAGGCTCAATTCCCCAGGACCCACATTAGCCAGATGCACAAGGGGGCACACGTGTCTGGAGTTCATTTGCAGTGGCTGGAGCCCTGGTGCACCCATTCTTTCCCCCCCCCCTCTCTCCCTCTCTCTCTCTCTCTCTCTCTCTGTGTGTGTGTGTGTGTGTGTGTGTGTCTGTGACTCTCAAATAAATAAATGAAAATAAACCAAAAAAATTTTACAAATATATAGCAGTAGCCATGCTTTTTTTTATTTTGACTAATTATAGAACAGTGACCAGTGACTGTGCATCATTACTAAGCAGTTCCTATAAGGCACTCTGCTTGCTTCTTCCATATTATTAGTTCAGCTCACTATAGGATCCATTTTAACTATGTCCTTACTTTACTTGGGAACTGGAACTGTCTACCTAGTACTTAACTAGTGAGGTTGCTTTCAGTCTACCTCCTAAGTCTCCTGAGCTATAGCCTTAATGAAATTCTTCTTTTTTGCATGGGTTATAGCAACTTAAAGGTGTTCCTCTTTGTAGCATAACTTTTTAATTCTTTGCTATTTTCTATACCAGTTTCCTATGTCTTTTCCTTCTATCCATTCTCTTGCTAGAATTACTTCCATGAAACCCTCTCTGGTTAACCTTGATGAGCAAGAAATAAGGTCAAGCTAACTCTGCTGCTTACACCTGTGAAATGTCTACAATAAGTAGGCATGTTTTGAACCCAGTTTGATATTATGACCAAGAAAAAAAGATCTCATTTTATAATACCCCAGAAATGGATCCCAATATGTAGGCTAGGTTTGGTGTTGATCTCTGGCCTTCTTCCAGCCTAAGGTGGTAAACCCACTCATTGGCCTCCTGGGTGAATATGGAGGAGACAGTGACTATGAGGAGGAAGAGGAAGAAGAACAGACCCCCGTTGTGCAACTTCGAGCAGCACAGCCCCAGCAGCGGGAGGAGCTGACCAAGAAGGAGAATGAAGAAGACAAACTCACTGATTGGAATAAACTGGCGTGTCTGCTATGCAGAAGGCAGTTTCCTAATAAAGAAGTTCTACTTAAGCACCAGCAGCTGTCAGACCTGCACAAGGTATTGGGGGAAGGGGCCGTGACCTTTTGGATTTTGTACTTTTACCATTCCTGGGCATTTTAAATTCTTTTTTAGTGCAGTTTTTCACTTAGTTATTGTGAGTTAAGAGGCTGTGCCTGCCCCTTTCAAAAAACTTCAGTGTAAATATGATGGAGAATGGAATTTCAAATGGGAAAGTGGGGGGGTGGGGAGGGAGGGAATTACCATGGGATATATTTTATAATCATGGAAAATGTTAATAAAAATTTAAAAAAAAAAAAAAAAAAAACCTTCAGTGTAAAGCCAGGCTTGGTGGCACAGGACTTTAATCCCAGCACTCAGAAGGCATTGGTAGGAGGATTGCCATGAGCTCAAGGCCACCCGGAAACTACATAGTGAATTCTAGGTCAGCCTGGGCTAGTGGGTATAAAGCTAATTTGTTGGGTTTCTTATCTTAGCTCTACCATTAAATTAATAATTAGACCTCTTTGATACTTGGTAGCTTAATCTAGTTTTGTACATTTGTGATAACATGCAGTTTTCCCAATTGATGAGTTGGTTCTTCTACATATTTATGTAGTGATTATTGCTTTAAGTTATAAAGACAGTGACTGCTTCAAAGACACTAACCTGTCATATATTGATTGTCCCCTACAGTCTGATCAAAGAGCCAAATTATAAAGAAAGAAATCCCCAAGCTGGGCGTGGTGGCACACGCCTTTAATCCCAGCACTTGGGAGGTAGAGGTAGGAGGATCCCCATGAGTTTGAGGCTACACTGAGATTGCATAGTGAATTTCAGGTGTAGAGAAAGACCCTACCTCAAAAAAACAAAATAAATAAATAGTTGTCAGAAGCAGTGATGAAGGTGCAGACCTTTAATCCCAGCATAGGAAGATTATTATGAGTTCCAGGTCAGCCTGGTCTAGAATAAGACCCTGCCTCAACAAACCAGAACAACAACAACAAAAGAAAAAAGCTAGGTGTTTGTGGTGTATGCCTAAAATAGTTATTAGAAAGAGTAGCCAAATTTCTGATGATTTCATAAGTTGAACTCGTTTTAGGACAATAGACCATGAACTTTAGCATTTTTCCTTTCCTTTGAGTCATCTAGAATAAAGAGCTACCTCTCACTGCTGTTTTGAACTTCGTGTGTTTCACATATATGCTTAAAGTCTTGTATAGTGGAGTTGTGATCTCAGACTGTGGGACTCTCAAAGCAGTTTTTCTCTTCTTTCAGAGTCCTGGTACTCCTTGTTGTGTTTCTCTGGCCATTAAAAGAATGTCTGGTGGTTGGCGGTAATGGATGGGTGAAGTGGCAGACAGAGTGTGGGAGTGTAGTTTTTCTCACCTGATAATGACCTGACCCACTCTACCATTATATTTCCTTAGGTTATAAGATAAACTAGATTTTTGTCACCCACATATGGCATGTTTTGTTTTGTTTGTTTTTTGAGGTAGGTTCTCCCTCTAGCCCAGGCTGACCTGGAATTCAATTCACTATGTAGTCTCAGGGTGGCCTCAAAGTCACTGTGATCTCCTACCTCTGCCTCCCGAGTGCTAGGATTAAAGGCATGTGCCACCACGACCGGCTACATGTGGGATTTTTGTATTCAAGGCAAAATCTTACTGTGGCCTAAGCTGGCCTGGAACTCACTCTGAACCCTAGGCTGGCCTCCATCTCATGGTATCCTTCAACCTTAGCATCCATAGTGCTGAGACTAAAGGTGTGTATCACCATGCCTGGCTGGTCTTCCACATTTCGGGTATAAGTAGAATGAAATTCCTTTTGTACCAGCCACCTTACCAATCTGTGAGACAAGTGTATGTTACAAATTGGCTTCCCTATTGATGAAACAAAGCAAAAAACCAGTGTTAGGAATGTTCCTTGCAGAGTGCTTTAGTCATTTAAGAGTGCTGGTCAGTAAAAATCAAACAGCTACAGTCCTACAACAGCTATTGGGAAAGGCCTTAAAGGCATTTCTAGGACTAGTTTTTTAGTTTTGGGATTTTTGTGTTTTTCATAGATCTATACTCATAAAATTATTTCTTTTTTTCAGCAAAACCTAGAAATCCACCGAAAAATAAAACAGTCTGAGCAGGAACTAGCATATCTAGAGAAGCGAGAACGTGAGGTAAGCTTTAGTGACCTGTTAACTCTCTTTACCCCAACTCTTTTTGTTCTATGACCTATAGTTTCTACTGATCTTTCTTTGTAAGAAGAAAGGGAACAAAGAAGTTCCAAAAATGTTACATACATTTGCCAAAACTCAATTCTATATATAAAACAGATGTATTTTTAAATATATTTTGTTTAAATATGTTTATTTGAGAAAGAGAAAGAAGCAGAGCAAGAGAGACTATGGGCATACCAGAGTCTCCAGCCATTGCAAATGAACTCTATACACGTGCACCACCTTGTGCAGCTGGCTTACATTGGTACTGGGGAATTGAACTTGGGTTCTTAGGTTTCACAGGCAAATGCCACAACTGCTAAGCCATCTCTCCAGCACAAACAGATGTATTTTTTTGTTTATAAATTATATATCAGGAAAGTTGCTATTTTGGTGGGCTGAGAATGTGGTTCCGTTGGTAGAATATTTGCCTAGCATGCATGAAGGCCTGGGTTCAATCCTTAGCACTGCATAAACCAGCTGTGGTGGTACAAGCTTGTAATCCCAGTACTTGGGAGGTGTAGGCAGGGGGATCAGAAGTTCAAAGTCATCCTCAGCTACGAGTTTGAAGCTAATTTGGGCATAGTACCTTGTCTCAAATAGAAAAAAAAAAAGGATAAAAGCAAGTTGCTGGGGGTGGTTTATGTTCATTATTTTTTATTTTTTGAGGTAGGGTCTTGCTGTAGCCCAGGCCGACCTAGAATTCACTATGTAGTCTCAGGGAAACCTTAAACTCATGGCAATTCTCCTATCTCTGCGTCCTGAGTGCTGGGATTAAAGATGTGCACCACCATACCCAGCTTCATTTGTGTTCTTTTTTTTTATTATTTATTTATTTGAGAGCGACAGACACAGAGAGAAAGACGGATAGAGGGAGAGAGAGAGAATGGGTGCGCCAGGGCTTCCAGCCTCTGCAAACGAACTCCAGACGCATGCGCCCCCTGTGCATCGGGCTAACGTGGGACCTGGGGAACCGAGCCTCAAACCAGGGTCCTTAGGCTTCACAGGCAAGCGCTTAACCGCTAAGCCATCTCTCCAGCCCTTGTGTTCTTTTTTTAAAAAAAAAAATTATTTTTATTTATTTATTTATTTATTTGACAGAGAAAGGGGGGGGAGAGAGAATGAGCATGCCAGGGCCTCCAGCCACCGCAAATGAACTCCAGATGTGGGCATCCCTTTGTGCATCTGGCGAATGTAGGTCCTAGGGAATTGAAGCTAGGTCCGTTTGGCTTTGTAGGCAAACACCTTAACTGCTAAGCCAACACTCCAGCCCTGTTTGTTTGTTTTTTCGGTTTTCGAAGTACAGTTTCACTCTAGTTCATGCTAAACTGGAATTCACTATGTAGTCTCAGGGTGGCCTTGAACTCACAGCAGTCCTCCTACCTCTGCCTCCCAAATGATGGGATTAAAGGTAAGGCATGCACCCCCATGCCTGGCTTCATTTGCTTTTTAAAATAGTGTTAGGTTCTCTAAGTAGGTTAGATTGAAAAAAAAAAAAAAAGCAAAAAAAAACCTTGGGCTGGAGAGACGGCTTAGTGGTTAAGGCACTTGCCTGCAAAGCCAAAGGACCTCGATTCAATTCCCCAGTACCCACGTAAGCCAGATGTACAAGGAAGGGCATGCATCTGGAGTTTATTTGCAGTGGCTGGATCCCCTGGTGCACCTATTCTCTCTCTTTCAATCTGCCTTTTACCCTCTCTCAAATAAATAAAAATTTAAAACAATAGAGCCAGGCGTGGTGGCGCACACCTTTAATGCCAGCACTCGGGAGGCAGAGGTAGGAGGATTGCCGTGAGTTTGAGGCCACTCTGAGACTCCATAGTGAATTCCAGGTCAGCCTGGGCCAGAGTGAGACCCTACCTCACAAAACCAAAATAAATAAATAAATAAATAAATAAATAAAAAGAAAAACATACCTTTTGGGCTACAGAGATTGCTCATCAGTTCAAGAGTGCTTGCTTGCAAAAGCTAATGACTGGTTTGATCCCCTGGTACCCATGTAGAGCTAGATGCACTATGTGGCACATTCATCTAGAGTTTGTTTGCAGCAGCCAGAGGCCCTGGTGTATCCATTCTTTCTCTCTCTTTTTTCTATCTCTCTTTTTCTCCTCTTGCTTGCAAGTAAAAGTATTTTGTTGGGCTTGGTGGTGCATGCCTTTAATCCCAGCACTTGGGAGGCAAAGGTAGGAGGATTGCTGTGAGTTCAAGGCCACCCTGAGACTACATAGTGAAGTCCAGGTCAGCCTGAGCTAGAGTGAGACCCTACCTTGGGGGAAAAAAAAAAAAAAAAAGGTGGAGGGATGGTTTAGTGGTTAAGGCATTTGCCTACAAAGCCAAAGGACCCAGATTCAGTTTCCCAGGACCCACATTAGCCAGATGCACAATGGGGCGCACACCTCTAGAGTTCATTTGCAGTGGCTAGAGGCCCTGGTGTGCCCATTCTCTCTTTCCCTCCCTCTTTCTCTGTCAAATAAAGAAATAAATATTTTTTAAAGTTAAATAATTTTTTTTCATTTATTTATTTGAGAGAGAGAAAGAGTCAGAGAATGGACATGTCAGGGCCTCCAGCCACTGCAAATGAACTCCAGATGCATGCATACCCTTGTGCATCTGGCTTACATGGGTCCTGGGGAGTTTAACCTGGGTCCCTTGGCTTTGCAAGCAAATGCCTTAACCTCTAAGCCATCTCTCCAGCCCAATATAAATAAATAATTTTTTCTATTCAGCTTTAAATAATTTGAGAAAATAAACAAGTATTGGAGGGCTGGAGAGATGGCTTAGTGGTTAAGGTGCTTGCCTCCAAAGCCCATGGACCTAGGTTTGATTCCCCAGGACCCACATAAACCAGATACACAAGGTGGCGCATGCATCTGGAGTTTGTATAAAAGTGGCTAGAAGCCTTGGTGCGCCCATACTCTTCCCCCCTCCCACCTCTTTCTATCTGCCAAATAAATAGATGATGTTTTAAAAATTAAAAAGTGATTTTATTTATTTCAGAGAGAAAGAGAAAGAGGGAGAGAAAGAATGGGAGCACCAGGGTCTTTAGCCACTGTAAATGAACTCCAGACACTTGTGCCACCTTGTGCATCTGGTATATGTGAGTTCTATGTGGGACTATTGAAATAACATCTTTTACTCTTAAGAACTATGTTTCAGAGCCAGGTGTGGTGGCTCACACCTTTAATCCTAGCACTTGGGAGGCAGAGGTAGGAGGATCGCCATAAATTCAAGGCTACCCTGAGGCTACAGAGTTAATTCCAGGTCAGCCTGGACCAGAGTGAGACCCTACCTCGAAAAACCAAAAACAACAACAAAAAAAATCCATGTTTCAGGCTGGAGAAGGGCTTAGCTGTTAAGCCATTTACCTGCAAAGCCAAAGCACCCAGGTTCGATTTCCCAGGCCCCACATAAGCCAGATGCACAAGGTGGCACATGTGTGTGGAATTCGTTTGTGATGGCTGGAGGCCCTGGCATGTGCCATTCTGTCTCTCGCTCTGCCCCTCTCTCAAATAAATAAAAATATTTTTTAACAAAGAATCCACCTATGGCCCAATTTGGTGGTGAAAGTCTGTAATCCCAGCACTCAGAAGGATGAGGCAGGACAATTACCTGCTTCTCAGAAGAAAGCAAGATAACTGAGGTAAGTATGTCAGCATATTTCCAGATATGTGTGAAGAAATAACTTTTGTTTTGTTTTGTTTTTGTTTTTCAAGGTAGGGTCTCACTCTAGCCCAGGCTAACCTGGAATTCACTATGTAGTCTCAGGGTATCCTCAAACTCACAGTGATCCTCCTAACTCTGTCTCCTTGAGTACTAGGAGTTTGTGCCACTATGCCTGGCCAATTGTGTGTGTGTGTGTGTGTGTGTGTGTGGTTTTTTTTGTTTTGTTTTGTTTGAGGTAGGTTCTTGCTCTAGCCAGGTTGATCTAGATATCAGTGTGTAGTCTCCAGCTGGCCTTCAACTCAGTGATCCTCCTACCTCTGCTCCTGAGTACTGGGATTGAAGGCATTAGCCACCATGCCCAGCTGATACATATTTTTGATGTTGTTACCACTTGAGTTACCTCCACTGGTGCACACCTTTAATCCCAGCACTCAGGAGACCAAGGTAGGAGGATCACTGTGAGTTGGAGGCCAGCCTAAGACTACATAGTGAATTTCAGGTGAGCCTGAGCTAGAACAAGACCTTACCTTAAAAAAAAAAAAATTCAAGCTTGGTATGGTAGCACATCTTTCATCCCAGCACTGTGGAGGCAGAGATAGGATTCTCATGTGTATGAAGCCACCCTGAAACTACATAGTGAGTTCTAGGTCAGCCTGGGCTAGAGCAAGACTATACCTAAAATAAATAAATAAATAAATAAATAAAAGAAACAAGAAATTTCAGACCTGGCATTGTGTCTCACACCTGTATTTTGAGCACTTGGGAGGCTGAGGTAGAAAAATTGCTAGAATAACTTCCCTGCTACCCAACCCACTCAGATTGAAATCTCTGGTCTATTCTGCTCACCAACAGGGACGGTTTAAAGAAAGAGGAAATGATCGAAAAGACAAGTTCCAATCTTTTGACTCTCCAGAAAGGAAACGGATTAAATACTCCAGAGACACTGACAGGTAAGAAGTTCTCTCAGCCACAACAGCCTCAAGACCTGAAGGTAAAACCATCTAATATAAATATGATGCTGTTTTCTCAGGGATGTGAAGTTATTAAAAGACAGTTTTGAGCCGGGAGTGGTGGCACACGCCTTTAATCCCAGCACTCGGGAGGCAGAGGTTGAAGGATCATCATGAGTTCGAGGTCACCCTGAGACTACAGAGACTAGAATGAAACCCTACGTTGAAGAAAAAAAAAGTTTTGTCTGAACTCCTTTAGCACTCTGGCCTTTTGACCACTTGTATTTACACTGGGGAATACATGGAAGGTTCGCTAGCTAAAATGCTTCATCTGCTGAAAACTAAGGCTACAATGGCAAGGAAATCTTTTTTTTTTTTTTTATTTGTTTATGAGAGAGTAGAGAGTATTTGGTCATGTCAGCAGAGTCTCTTGCCACTGAAGCACAACCTCCAAGTAGGTTTTTTAAAATTTTTATTTATTTATTTACTTATTTTTAATATATTTTATTCACTTTTATTTATTTATTTGAGAATGACAGACAGAGGGAGAAAGAGGCAGAGAGAAAGAGAATGGGCACGTCAGGGCCTCTAGCCCTATTTTTTTTTTTATATTTTATTTACTTATTTATTTTTTCAAGGTAGGGTTTCACTCTAGCCCAGGCTGACCTGGATGGAATTCACTATGGAGTCTCAGGGTGGCCGTGAGCTCACAGCGATCCTCCTACCTCTACCTCCCGACTGCTGGGATTAAAGGCGTATGCTACCACTTCCGGCTTAAAAATAAATATTTTTTAAATTTTTTATTTTATTTTATTTATTTGAGAAAAAGAAGCAGAGAGAGAGAGAATGATATGCCATGGCCTCTAGCATTTGCAAACGAACTCCAGATGCATGTGCCACCTTGTGTATCTGGATTATGTGGGTCCTGGGGAACTGAACCTGGGTCTTTTGGCTTCACAGGCAAGTGCCGTAACCACTAAACTATCTCCAGCCCTTCAAAAATATCTTAATTTGGGCTGGAGAGTTGGCTTAGTAGCAGTTAAGGTGCTTGTCCTACCACACCTGTTCTCTTTATCTCTCTGCTTCTTTTCTTTTTCAAATAAATAAATTTTTAAAAATAAAAAGAACATAGTACAGAAACATTGTTATTGTTGCCTTTTTTTGTTTTGTTTTGGTTTTTTGTTTGTTTGTTTATTTGTTTTTGTTTTTTGGAGGTAGGGTCTTGCTGTAGTCCAAGCTGACCTGGACCTGGAATTCACTATGTAGACTCAGGCCAGCCTTGAATTCATAGTGATTCCTCTACCTCAGCCTCCCAGGACTGGGAATGAAGGCTTACACCATTATGCCCAGCCAGTGTAAGGCCTTTTTCCACAATATATCCTGAATCAACTATACCTTTGTCAGTTCCAAACACTCTTCTACTAGACTAATTATCTTTCTTTCCTCCCCTACTTTTTTCTAGCTTACAATCTAATTTGTCAAGGCCCAATTTAGATGCACCTACCTGTTTAAATTACTGTCTGCATTTTTACTTGTTTTTTTTTTTTTTCAATTAGGGTCTCACGCTATCCTAGTTTGACCTGGAACTCACTCAGTAGTTCCAGGCTAGCCTCAACCTCACAGTTAACCATGAGGAATGGGGAGGGAGAGAATGGGCGCACTTGGTCTTCCAGCCACTACAAGTAAAGTCCAGATGCACATGTCACTTTGTGCATCTGGCTTTTATTTGGTAACAGGGAATCAAACCTGGGTCATTAAGTTTTGCAGGCAAGCATCTTAACCACTGAGCCATCTCTCCAGCCCCCAGTCTCTCTATCTCTCTTCTATTTCTTTGCTTGCAAACAAATTTTTTTTTTTTTTTTTTTTTTTTTTTTTTTTGGTTTTTCAAGGTAGGGTCTCACTCTAGCCCAGGCTGACCTGGAATTCACTATGGAGTCTCAGGGTGGCCTTGAACTCACGGCGATCCTCCTACCTCTGCCTCCCAAGTGCTGGGATTAAAGGCATGCGCCACCACGCCCAGCTGCAAACAAATTTTTGTTTGTTTGTTTGTTTGTTTTTGTTTTTTTGAGGTAGGGTTTTAGTCTAGTCCAGGCTGACCTGGAATTCATTCTGTGTTCTCAGGGTGGCCTCAAATTCACAGCAATCCTCCTGCCACTGCCTCCTGTGTGCTGGGATTAAAGGCATGTGCCACCACAACTGACAATTTTTTTTCCTCTTTTTAAATTTATTATTAATTTTTTTTTTCCGAGGTAGGGTCTTCCTCTAACCCCGGCCGACCTGGAATTCACTCTGTATTCTCAGGGTGGCCTCAAACTCATGGCGATCCTCCTACCTCTGCCTCCCGAGTGCTGAGATTAAAGGCATGTACTACCATGCCCAGCTTGCTTACAAATAAATTTAAAAAATAGTTTTTAAAGGAAAAGAAAAGTCAGGGCTGGAAGGATGGCTTAGTGGTTAAGGCATTTGCCTGCAAAGCCAAAGGACCCTAGGTTCAATTCCCCAGTACCCACGTAAGCCAGATGCATAAGGTGGTACATGTGTCTGAAGTTTGTTTACAGTGGCTGAAGGCCCTGGCATGCCCTTCCTCTCTCTTTCTGTCTGTCTCATATGAAATAAATAAATAAACAAAAATAAATAAAAAAGGCTGGAGAGATGGCTTAGCAGTTAAGGCGTTTGACTGCAAAGCCAAAGGATCCCAGTTGCCTCTCCAGGATCCTTATGCTTGGATGCATAAGGAGGTTCGTGCATCTGGAGTTCATTTGTGGTTTGGAGTTCACCTCCCCTGGCTCGCCCATATTCATTCATTTTCTATCTCTCCTCTCTTTCTGTCTTTGCTTCTTTGTCTCTCTCAAAGAAATAAATAAATAAAATATAAAACAAATAAATAAAAAAGAGGACAGATGTTTCTGGTAGGCTTACTAGCAGGTCACCTTGAGAATGATGTACGTGTATTTGCTTCTCTTGCAGTGATCGAAAACCTGTTGATGTAGAAGACACCGACACTAGTGGCAAAGGAGGCTATGTTCAGCAAGCCGCTGGGTGGAGGAAAGGGAGTGGTTTGGGATACGGTCATCCTGGACTGGGTTCATCAGAAGAGGTAAAATGAAATGGTTTCTATCTTGTTAGGGGTTTCATAAGCCTGGAATGTCTTTTTTTTTTTTTTTTTTTTTTTTTTTTTGAAACAGGACCTTGTTATTTAGCCATGGCCAGCCTAGAATTCATGATCCTCCTGCCTCAACCTCTTGAGTACTGTGATTACAAGCATGTGCCACTCTTAGCAACCCCTTCTGAGTTCTTTGTGATTTTCTTGGTAGTGGGGAAAAGGTAAAGAAGTTACAACAGAGTTTATCATATTCTTACATCAAGAATAACCTGTGTGGTAGTATGAAAATTGGGCAGTTTGAGTGTAAAGGATTTGCATAAAAGAGGGGAAAGCCTGGAGAGATGATGGCTCAGTGGCTAAGGTGGCTTGCCTACAAACCTAACAACCCAAGATCAATTTCCCAGTACCCATGTAAAGTCATATGCATAAAGTGGTGAATGCCTCTGGAGTTTGTTGCTAGAACCCCGGGCATACTCATTCTCCACTCCCACCCCATCTCTTTCTGCTTATGAATAAATAAATAAAATACTTTGGGGGGCTGGAGAGATGGGTTAGGAGTTAAGGCATTTGCCTGCAAAGCCAAAAGACCTTATTTCAATTCCTTAGGACCCATGTAAGCCAGATGCAAAAGGTGGCACATGCATTTAGAGTTTGTTTGCAATGGCTGGAGGCCCTGGCATGCCCATTTTCTCTCTCTCGTTCTCTATCTCTATCTCTCTCTCTTATAAATAAATAAAATATTTAAATGTGTATATATGTGTTTTCAAGGTAGGGTTTCATTCTAGCCCAGGCTGGCCTGGAATTCACTATGAAATCTCAGGGTGGCCTTGAATTCATGGCGATCCTCCTACCTCTACCTCCTGAGTGCCAGGATTAAAGGCCTGCGCCATCACGCCTGGCTTTTTTTTTTTTTTTTAATTTTATTTATTTATTTATTTATTTGGAGCGACAGACACAGAGAGAAAGACAGATAGAGGGAGAGAGAGAGAATGGGCGCGCCAGGGCTTCCAGCCTCTGCAAACGAACTCCAGACGCGTGCGCCCCTTGTGCATCTGGCTAACGTGGGACCTGGGGAACCGAGCCTCGAACCGGGATCCTTAGGCTTCACAGGCAAGTGCTTAACCGCTAAGCCATCTCTCCAGCCCTTTTTTTTTTTTTTTTTTTTTTTTTTTTTTTTTTTTTTTGAGAGCGAGAGAATTCAAGGCAGATAGAGAATGGGTGTGATGGGTGTGTCAGGGCCTCTAGCTGCTGCCAAATGAACTCCAGGCGCATGTGCCACCTTGAGCATCTGTCTTACATGAGTCCTGGGCAATTGAACCTGCGTCCTTTGGCTTTGCAGACAAGTGCCGTAACTGCTGAGCCATATGTCTGGTCCAGTAAAAAGGAGAAGAAGAAAAAGAAGGAGCTGAAGAGGGCTTGAGAGATGGATTAGCAGTTAAAGAGCTTTCTAGCAAACCCTAAGGATCTGGGTTGGATTTCCCAATAGTACAAGCATCTAGAATTATTTGCAGTGGTTGAAGAAACTGGGGTGCCCATTCTCTCTCTCTCTCTCTGTCTGCCTACCCCTCTCTCTGTCTCTCTTTCTCTCTCACAAATAGATAAATATTAAATAAGAAGAAGAACCGGGCGTGTTGGTACACACCTTTAATCCCAACACTCAGGAGGCAGAAGTGGAAGGATTACTGTGAGTTTGAGGCCACCCTGAGACTACATAGTGAATTCTAGGTCAACCTGAGCTAGAGCAAGACCCTATCTCAAAAAAACAAACAAACAAAAAAGCCAGGCGAGGTGGTGCACGCCTTTAATCCCAGCACTTGGGAGGCAGAGGTAGGAGGATCGCCGTGAGTTTGAGGCCACCCTGAGACTACATAGTGAATTCCAGGTCAGCCTGAGTTACAGCGAGACCCTGCCTCAAAAAAAAAAAAAAAAAGAAGAAGAAGAAAAGAAAAAGAAGCCCAGCATGAGGGCACACCTTTTTTTTTTTTTTTTTTTTTTTGGTTTTTTGAGATATTGTCTCACTCTAGCCTAGGCTAACCAGGAGTTCACTATGTAGTCTCAGGGTGGCTTTGAACTTATGACGATCCTCCTACCTCTGCCTCCCAAATGCTGGGATTAAAGGTGTGTGCCACCACGCCCAGCCCCTGGCACACACTTTTAATCCCAGCACTCAGGCCAGGATAAAAAAAAGTGCTAAAGTCAAAAGCAGCTATATCTGAAAGGTATTGTTAACTGAGGCCTTTGAAGGCTAAAATGTAGATAGTATGTAGTCCTGGTGCCCAGGAAAGACTTGGCTCTGCATTTCAGGTAGACTAGTAAAGTTGATCAGAAGAAATATTGCCCATTTGGAGTTGGCTTTATCCTGTGAAAACGCCAGCCTTGGGAAATTGTCTCATTTCTGTCCTTTAGAACTTGTCGTGTCATGTCGTGTCTCTGGCATTGAAGCTTATATCTTGAAATCATAGCCTTGCTGTCCTCTTTATTCATAGGTCTCACTTTGCTCTTTGTTTTGCAGACTGAAGGCCGGATGAGGGGGCCCAGTGTTGGGGCCCCAGGAAGAACCAGCAAGAGACAGTCCAATGAGACTTACCGAGATGCTGTTCGAAGAGTTATGTTTGCTCGGTATAAAGAACTTGACTAAGAATGGGGACAAGTCCACAGGACATAACCTCCTTTCTTTTGTTTCTCCATCTCTCCTTTTGTTTTGTTACTGTTCTTGCTGCTAGAACTTTTTTAAATAAACTTTTTTTCAATGTGATTATATGTGTTAAATTTCACTCTCAAAAGGGAGTATAGAAGTTGAAGCTAAGCCGGGCGTAGTGGTGCATGCCTTAATTTCAGCACTTGGGAGGGAGATGTAGAAAGATCACCATAAGTTTGAGCCCATACTGAGACTGCATAGTGAATTCCAGGTCAGCCTGGGCTAGAGCGAGACCCACCTTGAAAAACCAAAAAAAAAAAAAAGAAAAAAGAAGACGTTGGAGCTAATAGGACATAGAAACAGCTTTGATGAATGGGAACATAGCTGATGTAAATGATGTCAGACATTTGACATTCTCCTCTGGCCTCCACATGCGTTCATCATACAGGGTATTTTGCACATACTCATGATACACACTACTCTCATACTTGACATGCAAAAAATTTAAGTGAAATATTGAACCAATATGAGACTCAGGTTCATAGTTTGTAACATAGTAAATAAAAAGTTAATCATCAGAGTAGTTACTATAAAAGTTATGATAGGCGCTGGAGAGATGGTTTAGCAGTTAATGTGCTTGCCTGTGAAGCCTACAGACCCATGTTTGACTCTCCAGATCCCATGTAAGCTAGATGCACAAATGTGAGACTAATGCAAGGTCACACATGCCCACTAGGTGGTGCAAGTATCTGGAGTTCAGTTGCAGTGCTGAGGCTCTCACGTGCCAATTCTCATGCATGCGTGCACACGCACGCTCTCTCTCTCTCTCTCTTAAATAAATAATAGTAATAGGAACCTGGTATGGTGGTACACACCTTTAATCCCAGCACTTGGGAGGCATAGGTAGGAAGATTGCCATGAGTTCCAGGCTACCTAGAGACTACATAGTGAATTCAAGGTCAGCCTTGACTAGTGTGAAACACTACCTCGAACCACACCCCCACACACAAAAAAAAATGTAACCTTGGGCTGGAGAGATGGCTTAGCATTTAAGGCGCTTGCCTGCAAAGCCTAAGGACCCATGTTCGATTTCTCTCCAGATCTCACGTAAGCCAGATGCACAAAGATAAGTGCAAGGTCTACCACAAGCATCTGGAGTTTGACTGCAGTGGCTGAAGCCCTGGGATGCCAATTCTCTCACTCTCTTGCTAGCTCTCAAAAAATGAAGTAACCAGCCGGGCGTGGTGGCGCACGCCTTTAATCCCAGCACTCGGGAGGCAGAGGTAGGAGGATTGCCATGAGTTCAAGGCCACCCTGAGACTACAGAGTTAATTCCAGGTCAGCCTAGACCAGAGTGAGACCCTACCTCGAAAAACCAAAAAAAAAAAAAAAAATGAAGTAACCTTATGACTAGAGATGGTTACTCCAGTGAGTTTGCATGATCGCATTTTTCCAACTCATCCATGTTTTCCTTGAGATGCATCTCTCATTGATCCTGTAGCTTGTCATTTTCTCAAACCCCGGTCGATTTTCCATCTCTGCTCTCCACAGGACTGGGGTTACAGATTCTTATTTATTTGAGAGAGAGAGAGACAGACAGACAGATGAAATGGGTGCCCTAGGGCCTCTAGGCATTGCAAAGGAACTTTAGACACATGCCTCTCCTGGTACAGCTGGTTTTCGTGCATCCTGGGGAATCTAACCTGGGTCCTTTCACTTTGCAGGCAAGTGCCTTGGCCACTAAGCCAGCTCTCCGGCCCTGCTTTTTATTCTCCACTTGTTAAACCTTTTTATTGACAGCTTCCATAATTATATACACTAAGCCATGATAATTCCCTCCCCACCCCCACTTTCCTCCTCACAAATCCACCCTCCATCATATTCCCTCCCCCTCTCAATTAGTTTCTCTTATTGTGATATCATCTTTTCCTCCTATTATGAAGAGCTTGTATAGGTAGTTCCAGGAACTGCGAGGTCATTGTAAGCAGTCCTACCCTTCCCTTGACTCTTACATTCTTTCTGCCACTTCTTCTGCAATGGACCCTGAGCTTTGGAAGGTGTGATAGAGATGTCTTAGTGCTGAACATTCCTCTGTCACTTCTCAGCACTATGGTGCCATTTGAGTCATCCCAGTATTCATCACCATCTGAAAAGAGAAGCTTCTCTAACCAAAAGTGAGGGCTGGAGAGATGGCTTAGCAGTTAAGCGCTTGCCTGTGAAGCTTAAGGACCCTGGTTCGAGGCTCGATTCCCCAGGACCCATGTTAGCCAGATGCACAAAGGGGTGCACGCATCTGGAGTTCGTTTGCAGTGGCTGGAGGCGCTGGCACACCCATTCTATCTCTCTCTATCGCCTCTTCCTCTGTCTGTCACTCTCAAAAAATAAATAAAACTAACAATTTGGTTTTTTTTTTTTAAAGTGAGAGTAGCATTAATGTATGTGTGTAAACATTAAGAAAAGTGCTCACAGGGCAGTTTGAAGAGCGTAATATATGCATTCAGCCAGACAACAGCAGGCATTACTTCCCTAGGGCTCATGACCTCACCCACCATAGGCTTTTTACTAGGTTTTTCAGTACCACTCCCATGGAGTGGGCCTCCAGTCCAGTTAGAGAGTGGTTGGCTTCCCCCATAACAGACATGCCACTACTGCACCAGTTGGCATGCTGGCCAGTCTTCAGGTTTGTAGTGTCCACTGCTCTTTACTACCAATGATGACCTCTCTCCCATAGGGCTGCATGCAGTGTGGCGGCTTCCAGCTTTCTGTCAGCTAGTCTATAGAGAATAAGCTTTCAGCTCGGCTGCAGCTTGATTTCCTTTTTTTTTTTTTTTTTTTTTTTTTGGTTTTTCGAGGTAGGGTCTCACTGTGGTCCAAGCTGACCTGGAATTAGCTCTGTAGTCTCAGGGTGGCCTCGAACTCATGGCGATCCTCCTACCTCTGCCTCCCGAGTGCTTGGGATTAAAGGCGTGCGCCACCACGCCTGGCTTGCAGCTTGATTTCTTAGTGCCCCCACTTTTTTAAAAAAGGTAGAATCTGGCAATGTAGCATAGGTGGCCTTGTGCTCCAGATCCTCCTGTATCAGCCCCTCGAGTACCTGGAGTATACAGGCATTCACCACCATCCTCCACAGTTTTGTTTTGTTTTTTTCCTAAGGCTTGGGCTAGACAAAATAATGTTATAGCCCTTGAGGATGGGGAGAATTTGTAGTGTGGTGGTCTGAATCAGATGTCCCCCATTAGTTCATGTGTTTTGAATGCTTGATCCCCAGTTGGTAGCAATTTAGGAGATAGAGGCTTGCTGGAAAAGGTATGTTGCTGGGATGGACTTTTGGGGTGTTATAGCCAGCTCTCCCTTCCAGAGCTTAGCTCACTCTCCTGCTACTGTTTTCTACCTGCTAGCTGGGAGTGGTATCCAATCAATGCACATGCCATGCTCTCCTCTGCCATCCTGAAGCTTCCCCTCAAGATTGCAAGCCAAAATCCCAGCACTCGGGAGGCAGAGGTAGGAGAATTGCTGTGAGACCCTACCTCGAAAAACAAAAAAAAAAAGATTGTAAGCCAAAGCTGGGTATGTTAGTACATACCTTTAATCCCAGCACTCGGGAGAGGTAGAGGACTGCTATAAGTTCAAGGCCAGCCAGAGAGTACAAAGTGAACTCCAGATCAGCCTGGGCTAAAGCGAGACACTACCCCCCCCCCCCAAAAAAAAAGAAAAGATTGTAAGGCAAAATCAAACCTTTCCTCCTAACATATCAGCTGCTTTTGGTTGGATGTTTTGTCCCACAAGTGAAGGTAACTACAACATACAGCACGGTAGTGCATGCTCAAGAGACAGGCCAGAGGATCTGGAATTCACTGCCACACTAGACTTAGTTCAGGCTAGCCTCAAACTCCCTATTCTCTGTCTTAGCCTCTGGAATGCTAGGATGTCAGGCAAATACTTGCAGTAAGACCAGGAGTTAAGTCATCCTTGGCTATATAGCAAGTTTGAGTCTATCCTGAGTTAGGAGTGTCAGACCCTGTCTCTTAAAAAAAAAAAAAAAAATGGTGTGAGTTCCGGGGAGATGGCTCAGTGGCGGAGAGTGTTTGCCTCTTTTAAGCATAGAGGCTTCTCTGCTGGAGGCTACCAAGTTGAACTCTCCAGAACCCACATATAAACACCGGAGCAGGTAATCAAAGGAAAGTGGCAGACAGTGCACAGTCTGAGGAGACAAGTTGATGCTTTAGGGGAATTGGTCACTAGCACCTCTGTAGATTCAACATCATCCGTCAGTCTGCCTCAGCTGGAGTCTTTGCTTGTGGAGGATTCTCAGCTCGACAGTCAAGAGTTCCTTCCAAGTACTACAGGGTCCAGCAGATCGTTACTGTAGATGGCATTGAATTTCCTGCCCCCAGGGAAAAGAGTAACGCAACAGAAACAAAAAGAAGAAACACTGGGGTTTGGAGAGAAGGCTCAGTAGTTAAGATGCTTTCAAAATAAGAGACTGATTGAGAGGGGGTGGGGATATGATGGAGAGTGGAGTTTCAAAGGGGAATGTGGGGGGAGGGAGGGAATTACCATGGGATATTGTTTACAATTATGGAAGTTGTCAATAAAATAAATAAATAGCTAGGCGTGGTGGCACACACCTTTAATCCTAGCACTTGGGAGGCAAAGGTAGGAGGATTGCCATGAGTTTGAGGCCACCCTGAAACTACATAGTGAATTCCAGGTCAGCCTGGACCAAAGTGAGACCCTACCTCAAAAAAACTAACTAAATAAATAAATAGTAAATTTAAAAAAGAAACATCAGGACCAAAAAAGATGCTTCCTGCAAAGCGTAATGACCTGAGTTCAATTCCCAATGTTCTCATAAAGCCAACCTGCACAAGGTGGCACATGTTCATTTGCAGTGGCTAAAGGCCCTGATGCACCCATGTTCTCTCTCGTCCCTCTCCCTGCATCCTCTCCTTGTGAATAAATAATTCGTGTGTGTGTGTGTGTGTGTGTGTGTGTGTGTGTGTGTATTTTTTTAAGTCAGGTACTGCACAGCTTTAATCCCAGCACTTGGAGGCACAGTTGGAAGGATTGCCATGAGTTTGAGGGCATCCTGAGAATACATAGTGAATTCCAGGTTAGTATGGGTTACAGCAAGACCCTACTATGAGAAACTGATACATACATATACATACGTATGTATATGTGTGTGTGTATATATATATATATATTTTTTTTTTTAATTTAAAAAGTACTACCAGGTCTGGTGGCACACACCTTTAATCCCAGCACTCAGCAGAGTTAGAAGTATTGCCTTGAGTTTGAGGCCACCATCAGACTACATAGTAAATTCCAGGTCAGCCTGAGCTAGAGTCAGACTCTACCTGGAAAAACCAAAACAAACAAAAAATAAATAAACTGTGGCTGGAGAGATGACTTACTGGTTAGGGCACTTTTCTGCAAAGCCTAATGACCCAGGTTCATTTCCCCAGGATCCATGTAAAGCCAGATGCACAAAGTGGTACATGCATCTGGAGTTTGTTTGCAGCAGCTGGAGGCCCTGGCACACCCATTTTCTCTATCTGCCTGTTTCAAATAAAAAGAAAGAAATACTGTCTTGCACACAAATGAGGGAATAGGTGCTCCAACTACCTCACTGACGTAATTGGAATGTCATTGGTTATTCCCTAGATACCTTGAAAGTGTACTGCAGTTTTGCTTTTACCAGTAATGCCCAGGTTTTTGTTGGATCACTTGTACATGTGGGACTAGTTGTAAACAGTTTACATCAGTATTACATGGATTTCTTTTTTGAGGTAGGGTTTCATGTTAGCCCAGGGTGACACGGAATCATGGATTTTTTTTTATTGTTTTTTAATCTTGGAATGTTTTTATAAAACCAGTGATTTTTTTTTTTCAGTTTTTCGAGGACAGGTCTCACTCTAGACCAGACTTTCCTAGAATTCACAATTAGTCCTAGGGTGGCCTTGAATTCATGGCAATCCTCCTATCTCTGCCTTCCATATGCTGGGATTAAAGGCATAAGCTACCATGCCTGGCGAGCCAGTGAATTTTTTTTAACTACATATACTGAATGCATACACTAATAAATCTAATTATAATGAAAAATACTTAAATCTTCTCTTTGTTTATATAATAGTTGTTTTAGATTCTGTTTAAAAATCTTATTTTTCATATGAAAGTAAAATAATGTATTCTAAAGTGGGCATAGTGGCACACACCATTAATGCCAGCATTTGGGAGTCAGAGGAAGGACGATCACCAAGTTGGAGTTCAGCCTGGAATGACAAAGTGAGTTCTAGGTCAGCCTGGCATAGAGTGAGACCTTACCTCAGAAAAACCAAAATAAAGCTGGTTGTGGTAGCACACATCTTTAATCCCAACGCTCAGGAGGCAGAGGTAGGAGGATCACTGTGAGTTTGAGGCCATCCTGAGACTACATAGTGAATACCAGGCCAGCCTGGGCTAGAGTGAGACACTACCTCAAAAAACAACAACAAAATAATAATAATAATAATATAATAAATACTCTAGGAGAGATGGTTTAACAATTAAGGCCCTTGCCTGCAAAACCTAACGACTGGGATTCAGTTCTCCAGCATGTACTTAAAGCCAGCTGCACAGTGGTGCATGCATTTGGAGTTGCTACAGGCCCTGCTATACCCATTCTCAATCTCCCTCCTCTCTCTCTCTGCTTGCAAATAAAAAATAAATGATTTTTTTTTTTTTAATGGAGAAAGGGGTTTATTGAAGCTTACAGATCCAGGGGACGTTCCATAATGGCAGAAGCTGGCCTGCTGAAGGCCAAAAGCCACACAGCACTGCACACTTGAGGAACTCCAGCTAGGCACACTTTACATGTCTTTAGATTGAAATCTTAAACCCACCACCACACCTTAAGATCTGCACAGTGACACCATCTCCAGACAGGTGGCTACAGATGAAAACTACCAGCTAATCAAACACTGAGTATATTGGGGGCCATCTATTCAAACCACCACATTCTGCCCCTACCCCCCAGTAGATTGATAACTATCACATGTTGTAAATTGTACTCAGCTCAATTGCAAAGGTCCCACAGTCTTGACTAAGTTAAGATAGTAAGTCCTGTAAAATCAAACAAGTTAAATACCTCTAACATAAAGGCACAGAGTAAACATTTTCAGCTGGTATAAGGCATAGCAAGGAGAGACTAGAACAAAGCAAACTCAGCCACCACCAAACAAATATCAAACTTTTTCAGTTCAAGTTCAATATAAACCAGAGACTGGCAGTCTCCAAATTTTCCAATTTTGCCCCTCCAGCTTGGCAGAGTAGCCAGGAAAACTTCCATCTAAGGCCAACAGTGCACTTTATGGTAGCCCTTGTATAGTCCTGGTATATCCAAAACATCTTTAGGTCTTAAATGAATTTTTTTAAAGAGTGCTTGCTGCTTATCATGAAAGCCAGAACTGAGTTCAATTTCCCCAAAACCCAGGTAAACAGCTGGAGGTTGCCATGCATAGCTGTAATCCCAATTCTCAGATGGGGGCAGGGGTATAGCAACCAGAGAATTGCTGGGGCTTGCTGACTGAAAAACAAAAAAACGCACTTGAAAGACAGAGGTAGGAGGATCACTGTGAGTTCAAAGCCATCCTGAGACTATATAGTAATTTCCAGGTCACAGGGAGACCCTACCTTGAAAGAAAGAAAAGAAAATAATAATAGCAGCTCCAGGTTGAGAGACAGAAGCTATCTCAAAGAAGTATGTGGAAGAGGGAGTAGGAGAAGGGCACCTGAAGTTTTCTGGCCTCTGCGTGTACACATATGCAGTTATGCTCATATATGTATATTACACAGAATAAACACCACAATACTCTACACAAATATACACACACACGCAAGAAAGAATACAAATGGATGTAGAGTGACACCTTATGAGATCCATGGGAAGTTCTGGTACCTTTTATCAGAATGCCAAAGCAAAGTTCTTAGGTAATTGTTTTTGCCATATATATTTTTTAGTTTTTAATATACTTTAAAATATATTTTATTTATTTATTTGAGAGAGAGACAGAGAGAGATTGGCTATGCCAGGGCCTCCAGACACTGCAAATGAACTTGACACATGTGCTTCCTTGTGCATCTGGCTTATGTGGGTCTTGGGGAATCAGACTTGGGTCCTTTTGCTTTGCCCAGGCTGGCCTAGAACTCAAGGTAATGCCCCTACCTCTGCCTTTTTTTTTTTTTTGGTCCCCTTAATGAGAGAGAAGCCAGGCATGGTGGCACACTCCTTTAATCCCAGCATTTGGGAGGCAGAGGTAGGAGGATCATCATGAATTCAAGGCCACCCTGAGACAACATAGTGAATTCCATGTCAGCCTGGGCTAGTTAAGACTTCACCTCAAAAACTAAAAAAAAAGAAGAAGAAAGAGACCACATGCACACCTTTAATCCCAGCACTTGGGAGGCAGAGGTAGGAGGATCACCATGAGTTCAAGGCCACCCTGAGACTACAATAGTGAATTCCAGGTCAGACTGGCCCAGAGTGAGACCCTACCTAAAAAATAAATAAATAAATAAAAAGATAGAGAGAAAAGCTAAAAAAAGAGACAATTGGCACACCAGGACCTCCAACCACTGCAATCAAACTGCATCTAGTGCTCATATGGGACCTTGCACTTGCATCACCTTGTGTGTCTGGCTTACGTGGGACATGGGTTCTTAGGCTTTGTAGGCAAGTGCCTTAATCACTAAGCCATCTCTCCAGCCTTGCCTCTGCCTTCTAAGTGCTGAGATTAAAGGTGTGAACCATCATACCCTCTTAGGTTGGTATCTTTTGTATTTTCTTTTTCTTCTGAGGTAGAGTCTTACTGTAGCCCAGGCTGACCTGGAATTCACTATGGAGACTCAGGGTGGCCTGAAAGTCACGATGATCGTCCTACCTCTGCCTTCCTCCAGAGTACTGGGATTAAAGGAGCAGTAATGTACCATGCCTAGCTCTTTCCTTTGGTTTTGGTTTTTATCTTTTTGTAGGTAGGGTCTCACTCTAGCTCAGGCTGACCTGGAATTCACTATGTAGTTTCAGGGTGGCCTTGAACTCATGGCCCTCCTCCTACCTCTGCCTCCCAAGTGCTGGGATTAAAGGCATGCACCACCCTGCCTGGCTCTCTCTTGGTTTTTTTGAGGTAGGGTCTCACTCTAGCCCAGGCTTAACCTGGAAGTTACAGCAAAGTCCCAAGATGGTCTCAAACTCACAGCGATCCTCCTACCTCTGCCTTTTGAGTGCTGGGATTAAAGTTGTGCTCCACCAGACCTGGTTCTCTTCTATTTTGATATCATCATCTTTTCCTCCTATTATGAATGTCTTGTTGTAGGTAATGTCAGGCATTACAAGGTCATGAATATCAAGGCCATTTTGCCTCTGGAAGATTGCATTGTAAGCAGTCCTACCCTTCTTTGGCTTTTACATTCTTTTTCGCAAAATATTTTTATTTGTTTACTTGAGAAAGAGATACAGAAATAGGCAGGTAGAGAGAGATAGAGAGAGAGAGAATGAGCACACCAGGGCCTCCAGCAACTGCAAACAAACTCCAAATACATGTACACCATTGTACATCTGGCTTATGTGGGTCCTGGGGAATCAAACCTGGGTCCTTTGGCTTTTCAGGCAGATGCCTTAACCACTAAGCCATCTCTCCAGCCTGGCTTTTAGTCTTGCTGCCATCTCTTCCTCAGTGAACTCTGAGCCTTTGTGGGTGTGACAGAGATGAATCAGTGTTGAACACTCCACTGTCACATCTTTGCAGTACTATGGTGACTTAAAAAAAAAATAACTTTATTATTTATTTATTTATCTGACAGAGAAAGGCAGAGAGGGAGAGAGAATGGGCATACCAGGGCCTCCAGCCACTGCAGACAACTACAGACTCATGCGCCCCTTGTGCATCTGGCTTAAATGGGTCCTGGAGAATCAAACTAGGATACTTTGCCTTTGCAGGCAAATGCTTTAACTGCTATGCCATCTTTCCAGCCCCACTATGGTGACTTTCAAAAGAAAAATTTAGCCAGGTGTGGTGGTGCACGCCTTTAATCCCAGCACTCGGGAGGCAGAGGTAGGAAGATTGCCATGAGTTTGAGGCCACCCTGAGACTCCATAGTGAATTCCAGGTCAGCCTGGGCTGGAGTGAGACCCTACCTCGAAAAAAAAAAAAATTATATGCAAGCAGAGAGAGATAAAAGAGGGACAGACAGAAAGATTGTATCAGGGCCTCCAGATGCTGTAAATGAACTCCAGGTATATGTGTCACCTTTTGCATCTGGCCTTACATGGACCCTGGGGAATTGAATTCGGGTCATTAGGCTTTGCAGGCAAGCACCTTAAGCCCTAAACCATCTCATCAGCCCCTTTGGTGACTTTTGAGTCACCCCAGTTGTCACTGCCATCTGAAAAGAGAAGATTCTTTAACCAAAAGTGAGAGAAGGACTGGAGAAAAGGCTTATCGTATAAGGTGCTTGCCTGTGAAGACAAAAGACCCAGGTTTGATTCCTCAGTACCCATATAAAGCCAGATGTACAAGGTGGCTTATGTGTCTGGAGCTTGTTTGCAGTGGCTAGAGCCCTGGTGTGCCCATTTTCTCTCTATCTACTCTCTCTGTCAAATAGATTATGTATGTATGTATGTATGTATATATATGTGCATATATACATATATATTTTTTTAAGAAAAAGGCAGAGTTGGACATGGTAGCACACATCTTTTTTTTTCTTTTCACAAAATTTTATTAACATTTTCCATGATTATAAAAAATATCCCATGGTAATACCCTCCCTCCCCCCCCCACTTTCCCCTTTGAAATTCCATTCTCCATCATATTACCTCCCCATCTCAATCATTGTACTTACATATATACAATACCAACCTATTAAGTACCCCCCTCCCTTCCTTTCTCTTCCCTTCATATCTCCTTTTTAACTTACTGGCCTCTGCTACTAAATATTTTGCTTCTCACACAGAAGCCCAATCATCTGTAGCTAGGATCCACATATGAGGGAGAACATGTGGTGCTTGGCTTTCTGGGTCTGGGTTACCTCACTTAGTATAATCTTTTCCAGATCCATCCATTTTTCTGCAAATTTCATAACTTTATTTTTCTTTACCACTGAGTAGAACTCCATTGTATAAATGTGCCACATCTTCATTATCCACTCATCAGTTGAGGGACATCTAGGCTGGTTCCATTTCCCAGCTATTATAAATTGAGCAGCAATAAACATGGTTGAGCATGTACTTCTAAGGAAATGAGATGAGTCCTTAGGATATATGCCAGGAGGGTAGCATATACCTTTAATCCCAGCACTTGGGAGGCAGAGGTAGGAAGATTGCCTTGAGTTTGAGGCCACCATGAGACTACATAGTGAATTCCAGGTCAGCCTGGCCCAGAGTGTAACCCTACCTGGAAACGCTCCCACACACACACAAAAGTAAGAGTAGCATTAATATAAAGGTATAAACAAAAAAGTGTTTAGAAGCCAGGTATGGTGGCGCACTCCTTTAATCCTAGCACTTGGAAGACAGAGGTAGGAGGATCACCATGAATGCAAGGCCGCCCTGAGACTATATAGTGAATTCCAGGTCAGCCTGAACTAGAAACCCTACCTTGAACAAAAAATAAAATGTGCTTAGAGAGCAGTTTGGCAGGCATAATATATGCATTTAGCCAGACAACAGTAGGCTTTACTCCATGACTTCCATAGGCTCGAAGCTGGTCTCCAGTCTCATTAGAGAGCAGTTGATTTCCCTGATAACAGACATGTCACTATTGTACCAGTTGGCATATTTTCCCTTACTGGCCAGTCTGGAGGCTTGCAGGATTCACTGCTGTTCAACACCGTTGATGACTACTCTTCCAAAAGGCTGCATGCTGCATACCTCTTTCCCACATTCTAAATAGGACATGGTGGTGCACACCTTTAATCTCAGCACTCGGGAGGGAAATGTAGGAGGATCACATTGAGTTCAAGACTACCCTGAGATGACATAGTGAATTCCAGGTCAGCCTGGGCTAGAGTGAGACTCTACCGAAAAAAAAAAAAAAAAAAAAAGTCAGCATTCTGATAAGTAGTAAACAAGGGAATAGGTTTTCAGCTCAGCTCCAGCTTGATTTCTCAGGGACCTTTCAGCCCAAACATGTGGAGTCTTCAGCAATATAGTCTTACCATCTAGTTTTGTTGAGCAACCAAGAGCCCTGGCATGGCCTATAATGTTTGTTTGTTTTTTTTTTGAGGGGGGGTACCAGGGATATCCCTGGCCAACAACTCAATGAAAAGTATCTCACCCTGGCACTCAATTTTTTCTAATAACAATCAATGGTTTCCAGGTACACCACTATACCTACTGCTGTTTTTCACCTGCTGTGGCAGAAATGATGTCCAGGCTCTGCTCATGCCATGTTTTCCCGTGCTATTATGAGCTTCCCTCCTGAGATTGTAAGCCAAAATAAAATTTTTCCTAAGAGCTGCTTTTGATCGGTTCCTTTTTCTCAGCAATGGGAAGGTAACTACAACACAATTGAATCTAGGACCCGGCATACACTAGACAACTGCTCTACTACTGAACTACATGACCAGCCATATATTATTTTATTTATTTATTTACTTACTTATTTTTGTTTTTTCAAGGTAGGGTCTCACTCTAGCCAAGCCAACTTGGAATTCACTATGTAGTCTCAGGGTGGCCTTGAATTCATGGCAATCCTCCTACCTCTGCCTTCTGAGTGCTGGGATTAAAAGTCTGTGCCACCACACCCGGCTATTTTCTTTTTGTTTCAGGCCAGTTTTACTAACTTGTCCAGGCTGGCCTCAGGTTTGTGACACAGTGCCCAACCTGAGACCTGCTTGAAAGAACTTTTCCTGTTTCCAGAAACCTCGATTTCCTCATCTGGAAATCACAGTTTATAAAGTTACAAAGATAATGTTTGTAAAGCCTTCATTAAAAAAAAAAAATGTCCAGGAAAGTGATCAATAGCGTTTCCCTTTTTTTGGTTTTTCGAAGTAGGGTCTCACTTTAGGCTAGGCTGACCTGGAATTCACTATGGAGTCTCAGGGTGGCCTCGAACTCATGGCAATCCTCCTACCTCTGCTTCACAAGTGCTGGGATCAAAGGCGTGCGCCACCACACCCGGCTTAGCGTTTCTTTTTTTAGAAGCTGAATTAAAATTTTTTTTTTTAACAATGGTATCGGGAACTTGTCGCAAAGGTAAACAATTTCCCTGCCTAATAGGAGTAGTCATTCTCATCCGGGATCTCAAAAGCAGAATTAGCAAACGGTCTTGGCTTGAACGTGAAATACGCAAGAAATTAACGCAGGGCCCTAGTGAGTGACAGGGTGTCGGGATAACCACACTTCCCGGCAGCCCTCGCGCAGCCCGACGCCGTCGCTGATTGGACGGCTGTGCTGAGGCGGGTGGAGCGATGGGGAAGGGCGGAGGCGCGCGGGACTGTGGGTAGGAGAAGACCATCGGCGCAGACGCCATTTTGTGGAGCGGCCGAACCCCTGTAGGAGGTTCTGAGAGGCAGAACCGCTTATACCGCTCGCTGCTTCGGTCCCTTTTTGGGGGTGAGTGCGGCGGGCGACTTTATCGACCTGTGATCTCCCGTCGTCGGAGAAGTTCCTGAGTCTTCCCCTGTCAAGTTTGCCACAGGCCACCGCTCAGCTCCGGGTCTTTGGAGGGAACTTCACGGAGCCTTGACGGGGGGGAGGGAGGGCGGCGCCCCTCCTCGCCTCCAGCTCTGTCAGCTTTTCATAGGTCGCCCCTCCCTCCACCACTCAGTCCTGTATCCGCTCCTTTCGAAATTGTGAGTTTTTGTTGTGTTTTTGTCTCTTGGCTGAGAGACATTGTCTCGCATCCCCAGCCCCTCCCCCGCGCCTTTACCTAGCTGAGCTGTCGGTGGCATCGGCGCCCCGGCCCTCATCGCCCGCCCCTTTCCCCGACATCTGCAACTGAATCTCCTTGTCGCCAAGATGGCTTGGGACCTTGTCCGAGGCGGGAGGACCGTGAGCGAGGGAGACGGTTGTCGTTGTGGGAGGAGAAGGAGGTGGGAAAACCGGGCGGAACGCGTTACTCGGTCACCCAAGGCCGTAGCGCCGCCATCTCGGGCTGCGACACCCCTGGGAGGTGGATTACGGGCACCGCCCAGGTGATCAGGGGCTACCCTGGCCATTCTTTCTCGGTCCTTGTAGCCCCCTCTGCCCCTCTGGCACACACACACAGAGCAGGCCCACTTCCATGTGTATTGGTTTAACAAATGGTCGTTGAGCCCCTGCTTTGGACCAGGCGTTACAGATAAAGCAGTGACTAACTGGTTTTCTGAGAGCTCACAGGCATCGAACGCGGTACAGCTGTGTGATGTCTTAATACGGCCTGGGGGGTGGGGGTGGGGGTGGGGGGTGGACACCGGCTGTTGGACCTGTTCACTAGTGGACCTGTGACCATCCGGACTGGTCCTAGACATGCAGGCAAGTGAAACTTTGCTCTTGTCTTATTGAAATAGGTGGGATTAGGCTGTAGTGTGGTTAATGTAAATTTCAGTCTTTGTTATGAGCGTCCCAGCTCCTTAAGAGGGTAGTGTTTTTTTGGTTTTTGTTTTAAATTTTTCATCAGAAAATGTTGAATGAAGACACCGGAGTAATAAACGTGTTAACAACGGTCAACCAACCCGGATGGAACTTATTTTAATTCCAAAGCAAAGAGCTTATTTGCAGCGCTGCCCGTTTTGCTTTGTAATCCTAAAGTAGGAGGAGCGAAGGGGCCATCTGCCTTGAGTTTCTTGTTAAATAGGGAGTCTTAATATATTAAAAGTATGCTTCTTCCTGTTGGGTCTATTCTTAACACAATGTTAGCATAATCTTGGTCTTGACAGTTGGGCCCCTCCTCCTCCTCCTCCTCCTCCTCCTCCTCCACCACCTTCTCTCTCACTTTAGTCACTGTTGATGATTTGATGAAATCTCGACCTTAGTAGTATCCCTGTTTACAGAGCAATTGGAATTAAGAGCTCTCTTAAAAATCCCAACAATCTGGCTGGCGTGGTGGTGCACCATTTTAATCCCAGCACTCGGGAGGCAGAGGTAGGAGGATCACCACAAGTTCAAGACCACTCTGAGACTACACAATGAATTCCATGTTAGCCTGGGCTAGAGCAAAACCTTTCTTCGAAAAAAATCCTGACAATTGATATTTTTTTTTGTCTCCTAGAAAAAATAAAATTTAGACCTTTTGGAGCCCTGTGATCAATCTTCCGTGAGACAATGGGTTCAGATAAACGGTAAGTTACTACATTGAATGCGTTTGATAGCAGCATTTCAGTAGGGACTGAGCTACTTGTTGATTATTTATTGAACAAATATGTAAGTCTCTTTTTTTTGTGTGTGTGGTAGGGTCTCACTCCAGCCCTGGCTGGCTTTGAACTCCCAGAGATCCTCCTACCTCTGCTGGGATTAAAGACTGTGGCACCACCACGCCCAGCCAAAAGCATCTATTTTATTTCAAGCATCGCTAATGACCACCTCCATAATTTTCCTCTCACAGACTGCAGTGAAGCTGTAGCTAGAGATTTCTGGGGGAACTCTGCTATGATAAACAATATTTAGGGTGCTGTTAGAACACATAAGCATGCTTTTTCTTGTATATAACCAGAAAAGCTTCGTGGAGAAAGTATTCTCTAAGGTGAAATTTGGAAGGGTAAGTAAGAATTATGCAAAGGAGAACAGGAGGGAGTGGTTGTGCAGAGTTCCAGCTGTGGACAGAAGCCTGTTCAGAGACAGAATTCATACAGACTGGTACTTAGCGTACTGCCAGGCTGTGGCCATGAGTAAATGCCAGTTCTTGTTGTTATTCCTTAAATAACAAGATGATCTAGACTTACAAAGCTGATAAGTTTGGGACCATGTGTTAACTTGAATAACAACAACAACAAAAAAGCCGAAGAATTAAAACCATTATAGAGCTAGGAATTAAAACCATTTTAGAGTGTGGGGGAAGAGCTAAGCTTTTTTTTTTTTTTTTAACTTTTTTATTTATTTAATTGAGAGAGAAGAAGAGGTAGATAGAAAAAGAGAATGGGCATGCCAGGTCCTCCAGCCACTGCAAAGGAGTTCCAGAAGCATGCGCCCCGTTGTGCATCTGGCTTATGTGGGTTCTGGGGAATCGAACCTGGATCCTTAGGCTTCACAGGCAAATGCCAACTATGGAAACTCCCTCTCAAACATTTGATTTAAAACACCTAGTATTTATTCTACCCTCAAATTTACATTTTACCCCTTTAGACTTATTACCATACGTCATACCATAAAGTAATCTTATTTTTTTATTTTGTTTTTTTGAGGTAGGGTCTCACTCTAGCTCAGGCTGACCTGAAGTTCACTATGGAGTCTCAGGGTGGCCTCAAACTCCTGGTCATCCTCCTACCTCTGCCTCTGGAGCACCACCACACATGGCAGCCATAAAGTAATCTTAAGCCACTGCTCTTCTTGGGTTCTTTTTATTTCATTGGTACACTCATTTTAAGTGAGTCCTCTGGAATCCTTTTTTTGCCTTGTGATTGATTACATTTGGCTTATGAACCTGGCAAATAATTTACAAAGGAACTATTTTATTTGTGATTAGATGAATTTGAGTATCTTTTTTGTTGTTCTTATTGGAATGCTTCATGACTTTGCATGTCTTCATTGGCCAGGAACCATGCTAATCTTCTCTATATCATTTCAGTATAAGTGCTGCCAAAGTGAGCATTTTTTATTTGGGGGTGGGGGGGAAGCAGAAAGAGAAAGAGAATGGGCATGCCAATACCTTTAGGCTGCTGTGAATGAACTGCAGACACGTGTGCCCCCTTTGTGTACAATTGTGACATTGTGCACTTGCATCACTGCATGTGGATACTTGGGACCTGGAGATTTGAACATGAGTTCCTAGGCTTTGCAGGCAAGCTCCTTAACCACTAAGTCATCTTCCCAGCCGAGTTTGAGCATCTCAATATGATCATGGTCCCAGCCCATGGAGCGTAGTGTGCCCAGTAACCAAAAATAACAGATGCTATAGGAAGTAAATGTTCTCTGGAGTCACTAGTTTGGAGTAATCATCCAGATATGTATACTACTTGGTTTATAGCCTGATTTAGGGCTTAGTCATCTGTGTTATTAGTCTATTTCCTAGTAAGTGTGAGACCCTGAGAGTAGAGGAGCTAGGATGTACTCTTTGAAGTTGGATGAAGTTTGGGTAATTTTTTTCTTCCTGTCTTTGGTCAGTAAGATCTGATTTGGGAAAGGGATAATGTATGTAGATCATAGACTTGAGAACACACAAAAATAAACTTTGAGAATATGTCCCTTTCTCTAAAGAAATTCCACCCAAACATTTCATAGTTGAGTTTCCTAATTTAGCATAGATCCCTGGTAAGTATATTTAGGGAGATAGGTTTTCTCTTAGTGGTTATCTTTGTAAACTGGAATTAGATAGTTAAAAAGATATATTAAACTAAGTGTTTCTTATAAACTGGTAAAACACAAATGATATGCTTTAGATTTCATGAAAAGTTATTTTCCTTGGCAGAGTGAGTAGGACGGAGCGTAGTGGAAGATACGGTTCCATCATAGACCGAGATGACCGTGATGAACGTGAGTCTAGAAGCAGGCGGAGGGACTCAGATTACAAAAGATCAAGTGATGATCGGAGAGGTGATAGATACGATGACTATCGAGACTATGACAGTCCAGAGGTGAGTGACCAGCAGTATTAATGGGTTCTTAAATTTATAAATGAGGTCAGGCATCCCAGCACTGATGAGGCTGAGGTAAGATGATTGCTCTGAGTTCAAAGCCAGCCTGAGACTACATAGTGAATAAATAAATCATATTGTACTGTTGTATTGTGACTTATTAAGTCATTTGTTTAACTTTGCTTTTTCAAGGTAGGGTCTCACTGTAGCCCAGGCTGACCTGGAATTCACTATGTAGTCTCAGGGTGGCCTTGAACTCAGTGATCCTCCTACCTCTGCCTTCCAGGTGCTGGAATTAAAGGTATGTGCCACCATGCCTGGCTGGTTTTTTTTTTTTATTACTATTATTTTTTTGTGGCGGGGGGGTACATGGTAGGGTTTCAGTCTAACCCAGATTGACCTGAAACTCAACTCTGTAGCCCCAGACTGGCTTTGAACTCAACAAGATTATACAACCTCAGCTTCCATGCCCACATGTTCTCATTTTGAGGTGGGGTGTGTCTCTAGCCCAGGCTGCCCTGGTGTTGCAGTCCAGTTTGCATTGCTGGTAGAAATCACCCAACCAAGAGCAGCTTTGGGGAAAATGAGATTTATTTTGGCATACAGGTTCAAGGGGAAGCTCCACGATGGCAGGGGAAAATGATGGCATGAGCAGAGGGTGGACATCACCCCCTGGCCAACATAAGGTGTACCACAGCAACAGGAGGGTGTACTAAACACTGGCATGGGGAAACTGGCTATAAAGCTCATTAGCCCGCCCCCAACAATACACTCCCTCCAGGAGGCATTAATTCCCAAATATCTATCAGCTGGGGAGCTAGCATTCACAACACCTAAGTTTATGGGGGACCCCTGAATCAAACCACCACACCTGGAATTCACTATGTAGTCTCAGGCTGACCTCAAACTCATGGCAATCCTCCTACCTCTGCTTCCTGAGTGCTGGAATTAAAGGCATGTACCACCATGGCTAGCCTGTTTGCTTTTTTGAGGTAGCATTCTTGTTGGGGTAACAACATCCACTGTGAGGTCATGAATGTAGCAGTCAGTTCAAGTTCAAGTTCAAGGTGGTCATTATCCTAAAGTACTCCTTTCCACTCTGGTTCTTACATTGTTTCCACCCCCTTTTCCTCAATATTCCCTGAGTCTTTTATTTTGATGTGATAATCATTTTCCTCCTATTATGAAGGTCTTGTGCAGTTAGTGCTAGGCTCTGTGAGGTAATGGATATTGAGGCCAATTTCTGTCTGAGCATTTGCATTGTAAGCAGTCCTACCCTTCCTTTGGCTGTTACATTCTTTCTGTCACCTCCTCCACAATGGACCCTGAGCCTTGGAAGGTGTGATAGAGATGTTTCAGTGCTAACAGTTCTCTGTCACTTCTTGGAACTATGGTGCCTTTTTTGAGTCCATTCCAGAGGTTACTGCCATCTGATAAGAGAAGTTTCTCAAACAAAAGTGGGAGTAGCATTAATATATGAGTATGAACATTAAATAAAGTGCTTACAAGGCAGTTTGGTGAGCATAATATATGTATTTAGCCAGGCAACAGCAGGCTTTACACTCCTAGGGCTCATGACTTCCCCCACCATAAGCTTTTGATTAGGTTTTCAGTACCAGGCATGTATTCCCTCCCATGGAGCTGGGCTTCAGTCCAATTAGAGAGCCGTTGGTTTAGCCCAAACAGACATGCCACTATTGCACCTGTTTGGTCATTTGGCCTAGTAACAGTCTATAGCTTCTGGGTGTGCCATTATCCAAAAAAGTAAGTTTCCATATGGCTTATTCACAACATCGTGAATTTTGATTAACCCTACTCCCACCCTCCTTTTGCTCAATCTTTCCATGACCTGGCTTAGGCCATTGCACCCCCAGTAATCTGTTCATCTACTTACATATATAGAATAACATCCCCTTAAGTCCTCCCCTCTCTTCCCTCCCTCATAAACTTTTTCTAGCTTACTGTCCTCTGCTACTGATTTTTACTCCAACTCAGAAGTCTAAACATTTGTGGTTAGGATTCACATATGTGAGAGGACACACTATGTTTAGCTCAAAAACAGTTCTTAATTAAATGAGTGTCATTTTAGAGAATACTTTATTGAATATCAGCATGGAATGTTCTTACCTCATTTGAATTTGGGGGAGTATAGGCAGCATTGGAGATTAAACCTAGAGATCCCCAATTGTCTTTCTTTTTTTGTTTTTCTTTTTTGGGGTAGGGTTTCACTCTAGCTCAGGCTGACCTGGAATTTGCTATGTAATCTCAGGATGACCTCAAACTCAATGTGATCCTCATACCTCTGCCTCCCAAGAGCTGGGATTAAAGATGTGCACCACCATGCCTGGCCCCAACTGTCTTTTTTTGTTGTCTTGTTTTTCAAAGTAGGATCTCTAGCCCAGGCTGACCTGAAATTCACTATGTAGACTGAGGCTGGCCTCTCAACTCATGGTGATCCTCCTACCTTTGCCTGGAGAGAGTTAGTAGGATTAAAGTCATGCACCACCATGCCTGGCTCCCAACTGTCTTTTGATTTAAGAATAAATTATAGAAATGGAGTGCGGAGATCAAATGGTGTCAAGGTGACTACCACCCCTGGCAGTGCACACTTTTAATCCTAGCACTCTAGGGGGCTAGAAGTAGGAAGATTGCTAAGTTCAAGACCATCCTGGGACTACAGAGTGAGTTCCAGATCAGCTGGGCTAGAGTGAGACACTACCTTGTGGGTGGAGGGGTTAGGTGTCAGTGTGATTTTAATTGTCACTTTGTTTACTTTGGATTAGAGAGAGCGTGAAAGAAGAAACAGTGACCGATCTGAAGACGGCTACCATTCAGATGGTGACTATGGAGAACACGACTATAGGCATGACATCAGTGATGAAAGGGAGAGCAAGACCATTATGCTACGTGGCCTTCCCATCACCATCACAGAGAGCGATGTAAGGGAAAACAAAACAAGCAGTTTAGTAGGCACACCAAACTTTGAGCTTCTGTCATTGCTGTCAAATGATACAGTATCTTAGGTTGATATTTCAGCAAACAAAATATATTTGTTTTGTTTTTTTTATGGTGGGCTGAAGTAAAAGTTCCTAGAGTCAGGCATGGTGACCTTCCTTAATCCCAGCCCTCGGGGGGCCAAGGTAGGAGGATGCTGTGGACCTGGGTTACCTCAGTATAATCCTTTCCAGATCCATACATTTCCCTGAAATTTTCATAATTAATTTTTCTTTACCACTGAATGGAATTCCATTGTATAAATGTAACACATCTTCATGATCCATTCATTAGTTCAGGGACATCTAGGCTGGTTCCATTTTCTAGCTATTGTGAATAGAGTAGCAGTAAACATGGATATGCAAGTGTCTCTAAGGTAGTGTGATGAGTCCTTAGGA
>NC_059118.1:18489615-18569615 GCF_020740685.1 Jaculus jaculus
TCCATGGACCGTTATAGAAATTCTAAGTTTAGAGTTTCAATTAAGATTTCAGGTGTGTGCCTCATGTTGCTATTAATTGATTTCTGAGGTCTTGGCTTCTGATGTAATCTCTAACTGTATTAAAAGACCTGAGATCTTGGGTGTACAGTATGGTCTGTATTGTTCCTATCCATTGAACTGTGTTGTAGAGTGCTCAGATTATTCCACACGTCTGGTAGGGAACAAGATAGTGTTCCTGTTACATTGTATCTCTGCATATAGAATAGTGCATACAATGAATGCACTTTAAACATAAGGAAGAACTGCTATAAGGCTTTTGCATGAATTGAATCCACTACTCAACTTGATAAAAATGGAATTCTGCTTCAAAATACAACAAAATTTGTTTTTCTTGCAGTAACTTACTTGGTGTAACATTCTAAAATTTTAGGTTTTGCCCCTTTGTCTAGGATACTAATTCTGTTTTTACGTTAGTAACTGGACTTACTTATGGCCTCACTGCTCTAACCCACATTATTACTAGAAGGTCTGGCCTAATGTAAGAAATCATTACAGATAAAACTCTTTTTTTTCCAGTGCTGCCTTAACAATTTCAGGAAAAGACTAAAATGCTTCCGATGTGGAGCAGACAAGTTTGGTAAGCGTGGATTCAGCTGTTTGGAAAATGCAACAAAACCTGACTAACTGGGTTATTGTTTGTGAACCTGAGGAAAAGTACAGGTTTTTGAGACATTTGAACGTGCAACTTCTGTGTTTTTCTAAAGCCTTTCACTTTGGGTTAAGTAGATGCTGCTTGTGACTGTGTAAGAACAGAAACAACTTCTTTTCCAAAATTCACCTAGTTTGCACTCTACATCTGCTTTTCATCAGTACAGAATAATACTGCCCTGTACTGGCCCAATGTTTACAGTTCATATTAGCCATGTCAAAATTACAAGGTATTAGCCGGGAGTGGTGGTGCACATCTTTAATCCCAGTACTCGGGAGGCAGAGGTAGGAGGATCACTGTGATTTCAAGGCCACCCTGAAACTACATAGTGAATTCCAGGTCAGTCTGGGCTAGAGTGAGACCCTACCTCAAAAAACTAAAAGAAAAAAAAAATTTACAATGTCTTGCTGGGCGTGGTGGGGCATGCCTTTAGTCCCAGCACTTGGGAGGCAGAAGTAGATGGATCACTGAATTCGAGGTCACCCTGAGACTACTGAGAAAATTCCAGGCCAACCTGGCCTTAGCATGAAATCCTACCTTGAACATACCCCCCAAAAAAATAAAATTACAAGGTCTGACTGTAGCCACAGATCTTTTAAAAGGTGGGGGGAGGGGGGAACAGCCTAAGCTAGAGTGAGATCCTACCTCAAAAAAAAAAAAAAAGATGTAGTGGCTCATGCCTGTAATTCTAGCAGCACTCAGGAGACTGAGGCAGGAGTATCACAAATTCAAGGACAGCTTGGGCTATATAGAGAGATTCAGGACACCTTGAGCTGCATCAGGAGACTCAAAAACTAAAAGAAATCTCCCTCCAAAAAAAGAAAGAAATGACTGCTATATGTGCTTAAAATAAAAAATTTACACTTGGGAGTCAGAAGCAGCAGGATCATGAGTCCTCAGCTGCCTGGGGTACATGAGATCCTGTGTTATCTTATTCAAGAACACATTGGAGCCAGGCTTGGTGGTGCGTGCCTTTAGTCCCAGCACTTGGAAGGCAGATGTAGGAGGATCACAGTGAGTTTGAGGCCACCCTGAGAATACAGAGTGAATTCCAGGTCAGCCTGGGCTAGAGTGAAACCCTACCTTGAAAAAAGAATACATTGGAAAAGTTGGGCATGGTGACTTATATCTTTATTCCCAGTATTTAGGAGGCTGAATAGGTTCTGCTATGAGTTCAAGGCCAGTCTCTGCTAGTGAGATCCAGTCTCAAAAAAAAAAAAAGTTGGATCTGGGTAGAGTGGCTCACACCTATAATCCCAGCATTTAGGAGGCTCAGGTAGTAGAATTGCTGAGACTGGACTATATTCAGAGTGAGAGCATGTCTTAAACAAGCAAAATTCATTTGAAACAAAGCATTAAAACACACAAAAAAAAAATAGCAAAAAAAGAAAACAGAAAAACCAACAAGACAATGTTGGGAGGGTTGATGATGTACCTCAGTAGGTAGAACTCTTGTCTAGCATGCACAAGGGCTCTAAATTCAGTCCCCAGCACCTCAGAGGGTGGTAGGGGACAAGAAAAGGGTTTTTTATTTGTTTTCAATCGGGTCTTCCTTAATCCTCTAGACTCTGAACAGGAAGTGCCCCCTGGAACCACGGAATCCGTTCAGTCTGTGGATTACTACTGTGATAGTAAGTTCAAACATACAATCTTCTTGACTTTTGTGTTAAAAATTGACCTCTTACTGGGCACAATGGATCACACCTTTAATCCCAGTATTTGGGAGGCAGAGGTAGGAGGATTGCTGTGAGTTTGTGGCTAACCTGAGCTACATAGAGGAAGACCCTGCCTCAAAAAAAAAAAAAGTAGAGAGCTGGGTGTGTTTGCTTACACCTTTAATCCCCAACATTGGGGAGGCAGAAGTAGGAGGATTGTCATGAATTTGAGATCACCCTGAAACTATATAGTGAACTTCAGGTCAGCCTGGGCTAGAGCCAAGACACTATGGAGGTTGGGGGCGAGTTGAGGGCTAGAGAAATGGTTTAGTGGTTAAAGTGCTTGCTTGTGAAGCCTAAGGACTCATTCCACTCTCCAGATCCCACATAAGCCAAACGCAGGTGAAACAAGCAACAAGGTCACACATGTCTGGAGTTTGATTTCAGTGGCTGGAGACCCTAGTGCACCAGTTCTCTCCCTCTCTCTCTTCTCATTAAATTTAAAAAAAAAAAAAAAAAAAAGGAGCTTGGTATAGTGGCACATGCCTTTAATCCCAGCACTCAGAAATCAGAGGTGGGAGTTCAAGGCTACCCAGAGACTATACAGCGAATTCCAGGTCAGCCTGGGCTAGAGTGAGATCCTACCTTGAAAAAAGACAAAAACTTGACCTCTCTTAGAAGTTTCAGTTTCCCATGGGCTGGAGAGATGGCTTAGCGGTTAAGCGCCTGCCTGTGAAGCCTAAGGACCCCGGTTCGAGGCTCGGTTCCCCAGGTCCCACGTTAGCCAGATGCACAAGGGGGCGCACGCATCTGGAGTTCGTTTGCAGAGGCTGGAAGCCCTGGTGCGCCCATTCTCTCTCCCTCTCCCTCTATCTGTCTTTCTCTCTGTGTCTGTCGCTCTCAAATAAAAATTGTAAAAAAATTAAAAAAATAAAAGAAGTTTCAGTTCCCTTATGTTTTTAATGAACCATGAAGAAATGCATAAGAAAGATCTATATATAAATAGTGCTTTTGGCCTGATGTGGTTGTGCACATCTATAATACCAGTGTCCCAGGAAAACATCCTCCCTGCACCCCCCTGTCTGTGTGAACACCTTCCCTGCATGCTGCTTCTATCATGTTTGGAGGCAGAGGTAGGAGCATTGCTCAGAGTTCGAGGCAACCCTGAGACTACATAGTGAATTCCAAGACCTTGGGGAGTGGGGAGAAGGAGGGGGCCTGGATAGATGGCTTAGTAGTTAAGGAGCTTGCCTGTGAAGCCTAAGGACCCAGGTTCCCATGTAACCCAGGTATACATGGCGGCACATGAATCTGGAGTTCCTTTGCAGTAGCTAGAGGCCCCGGGCACACCCATTCTCTTTTTTTCTCATAAATAAATTAAAAATAAATAGACCTTTTGAACCTGTCTAAAAAGTATTGGTAGAGTACTAGAGAGCAGTTAAAGGCATTTGTTTACAAGGCCTCACAGTCATGGTTCTCTTCCTCTATGCCCATGTAAGGCCAGATAGACTAAGTGATGTATGCATATGGAGTTTATAGTACAGGAAGGCCGGTGCACCTAAGCTCATTATTTGAGAGAAAGAGGCAGTTACAGAGAATTGATATGCCAGGGCCTACAGCCATTGCAAATGAACTCCAGATACACGCGCCACTTTGTTTCTGGCTTACGTGGGTCCTGAAGAATCGAACCTGCTCTGGGTCCTTTGGCTTTGCAGGCAAGCACCTTAACCACTAAGCAATCTCTCCAGCCCAAGAAAATACTTGTTAAATATTTTGTTTTTTTTTATTCGAGAGAAAATGAATTCACCAGGGCCTCCATCTGCTGCAAACTGCAGACACATGCATGTGTCTGGAATTTGTTGGCAGTGGCTAGAGGGCCTGGTAGCAAGCTCTTTTTTTTTTAAATAACAACTTCCATAATTGTAAACAATATCCCATGGTAATTCCCCCCACACACTTTCCCCTTTGAAACTCCACTGTCCATTATATCCCCTCTCTATCTCAATTAGTCTCTCTTTTATTTTGATGTCATAATATTTTCCTCCTGTTATGATGGTCTTGTGTAGGTAGTGTCAGGCACCATGAGCTCTTTCTTCATTTCTCTCTCAAATAAATAAATATTTTTTTAAGTATTGGCAGTCTGGAGAGGTGGTTCAGTGGTTAAGGTGCATGCTTACAAAGTCTGATAGCCTGGGTTTGGTTTCCCAGTACCCACAGATGCACACAGTACCCACAGTCAGATGCACAAAGTGGCACATGCATCCTGAGTTTGTTTGCAGCGGCAGGAGGCCCTGGCATGCCCGATCTCTCTTCTTCCCCTCCCCCCTTCTCTCCTTTCAAATAAAATATTTAAAAAAATACAGTAATAGTGGGAATGTTGATTTCATTTCTCTCTTTTATCCACAGCTATTATTCTTCGGAACATAGCTCCGCACACAGTGGTGGATTCCATCATGACAGCACTGTCACCCTATGCTTCCTTAGCTGTTAATAACATTCGCCTCATAAAAGACAAACAGACTCAGCAGAACAGAGGCTTTGCGTTTGTGCAGCTGTCGTCTGCAATGGTGAGGTTCTCAGTGGCTCTTTCTTTGAGGCTAAGGAGATGGCAGAGTGAGTGCTTAGCATATGCAAGGCTGTGGATTGTATCCCTAGCACCAAAAAATTAAAACATGTAAAAGTAGGGTTGGAGAGATGGCTCATCAGTTAAGGTGCATGCCTGTAAAGCCTAAGGATTTGATTCTCCAGGCCCATGTTAGCCAGAAGGTGGCGCATGCATCTGCAGTCTGTTTGCAGTGGCTGGAGGCCCTGATGCACCCATTCTCTCTCTCTGTCTCAAATAAATAAATAAAAATATTTTTTTAAGCTGGGCGTGGTGGTGCATGCCTTTAATCCCAGCACTCAGGAGGCAGAGGTAGGAGGATCACTGTTAGTTTGAGGCCACCCTGAGACTCCATAGTGAATTCCAGGTCAGCCTAGGATAGGGTGAGACCCTACCTTGAAAAACCACCAAAAAAAAATTTTAAACTAAAGGGGGCCCTGGGACTATGTCTCAATGGTTAAAGGTGCTTGCAAAACCTGCTTACAGTTCCCAAACCAGCTACATAAGCCAAGTGCAACAAGTTGTGCAAGCTTCTGGCACTCCATGTTTGCAGGGGCAAAGGGCTTTGGCACACACATACACTCACATGCATGTACTACCACAAATAAATTAAGTTTTTAAATATTTTAGTTTATTTGAGAGAAAGAGGCAGAAAGAGAGTGAGTGCGCAAGCATGGGCACACCAGGGCCTGCAGCCACTGTAAATGAGCTCCAGATGCTCGCGCCACCTTGTGCATCAGGCTTACGTGGGTCCTGGGGAGTCAAACTGAGGTCCTTAAAGTAGTTTTTTTGCATGAGGCTCCTGAAACTTAAGGTTTAAGTTGTGTCATGCTAAATTGCAAGTTGCTTTCTTTGATACATACTAAAGGGAGTGTTGAATCACATGACAGTTGTTTCCTTTTCAGGACGCTTCTCAGTTGCTTCAGATATTACAGAGTCTCCATCCGCCACTGAAAATTGATGGGAAAACTATCGGGGTTGATTTTGCCAAAAGTGCCAGAAAGTAAGTGGCTTCGTTTTCCTTATTTCCTGATATATTTGCACACTTCCTTGTCCAGGAATGTTTGGCCAGCTGTACCCTCAACCTCATGCTTTCAGCCCTGAGACACTCTCCTGTCTTCTATGCCCAGTTAATAATGGTTTCAGAGGAAGATGTAGGCAAGTGTGATGGATGTGTTGAGAACACATTCTGTGCACGCTGTATCAGAATAGCACAAGCCTGTCTAGAGTGAATCCTTAGCTTAAAGATCAGCATGCTAGACTGGGTGTGGTGTGATGATGCACACCTTTCCCAGTACTCTGAGGTAGGAGGATCACTGTGAGTTCAAGTGCAGCCTGAGGCTATTTCCAGGTCAGCTGGGGTTAGAGCAAAACCCTACCTTGAAAACTGAAACAAAATGTGGGGGTGGGGGGGTCAAGCTAATAGCTACAGTGATGCCCACCAAGACTCCCTCCACTTATGCAGTGTGCCCATGCTGGCATGAGCCCACTGGTCCCTTGACACAGTGGGAGCATTAATTGAAAACATACAGAAAGAGATTCACATGACTGGATTTTTGTGGTTTCAGAGACTTGGTCCTCCCAGATGGTAACCGCGTCAGCGCCTTCTCGGTAGCTAGTACAGCCATTGCTGCTGCTCAGTGGTCTTCTACCCAGGTAAGGAGACTCTTTCAGAGTACCCAGATTCATAGAAGTGACCTGTCCTGTGGTACTTGGAAAAGAAGCTGTTGGAGGCCTTTGTAGGGATTACTTCCTAACATCTGTATTTGAGTTCACTGAGTGTATCTTTCTTTTGGGATTTTGTAGTCTCAAAGTGGCGAAGGAGGCAATGTTGACTACAGTTACCTGCAGCCAGGCCAGGATGGCTATGCCCAATATACTCAGGTAAGTCAATTTGACCAGCATTCAACTTCCAGTCTGCAGAGTATGTGTGCATACAACAGCTTTAATGGTGGACTTTTCCTCAGTACTCACAGGATTACCAGCAGTTTTATCAGCAACAAGCTGGAGGATTGGAATCTGATGCCTCATCTGCATCAGGTAATAAACTACATCTCATTTTCAGTTTTGTATAGCAACTAAGGCAGAGGAAGTATGATCAGATGTCTTAAGTAGAACCAAAGTTACAAGTACACACCTGTAAGATTGAGAAAGGTTCTGGTGAAGGTTGAGATTGTTCCTGTTCATCAAGAGCCACGGTTTTAGAGACTGCCGTTACAGGTTTTATTCTTGGAATTTAACTGAGGCTACATAGTGAAATCCAGGTTACCCTGAGCTAGAAAACAAAAAAATTGACATACAGGCTGAGCATGGTGGTGCACACCTTTAATCCCAGACCCAAGAGGCAGAGGTAGGAGGATCACTGTGAGTTCCAGGTCAACCTGGGCTAGAATGAGACCCTAACTCAAAAGCCAAAAATAAAAGTAAGCAGGGAGTTGTGGCGCATGTCTTTAATATCAGCACTTGGTAGGCAGAGGTAGGGTCAACCTGAGTTAGGGTGACACTCTACCTCAAAACTAAAAAAAAAAAAAAAAAAATTGACATACAGGGCTGGGGAGATGGCTGAGTGGTTAGAGGTGTGCTGACAAAGCCTGTGGGCCCAGGTTCAGTACCATAATGTCTACATGAAGCCAGATGCACAAAGTGGTACATGCATTTGGAGCTCATTTATAGTGGCAAGAGGCTGGGGTGTGACCATTCTGTCTCAAGTAATATTAATAAAAGAAAGGCTCTGACACACAGAGCCAGGTGTTGGTGCAGTAGTTACACCAGTGATTCCAGCGTTGGTAAGGCTGTGATAGAAGTATTGTGGGCTACTGTGTCTCAGGATGGGTAGGGAAATAGCTACAAAGACAAGACTAGAGTGGGTAGTTGGTATGGAGTTCAGTGCTTTGGCTCTCCCTAATTGTTTTGTTTGTCATCAGGCACAGCAGTGACCACTACCTCAGCGGCTGTAGTGTCCCAGAGTCCCCAGCTGTATAATCAGAACTCCAATCCACCTGGCTCTCCGGTAATCCTGGGTTCTTAACTACAGAACTTTTGTGTTTTTTTTGTTTTGTTTTTCGAGGTAGGGTCTTACTCCAACCCAGGCTGACCTGGAATTCACTACAGAATCTCAGGGTGGCCTCGAACTCACGGCAATCCTCCTACCTCTGCCTCCCAAGTGCTGGGATTAAAGGCGTGCGCCACCACGCCCGGCTCTTAACTACAGAAATTTTGGCTGATGGGAGACGGTGTGTTGCTGTGTAACTGTTTCCTGCTGTATGGATCAGGATTGAATAACTAGATTCCAGCTAATTTCTCTCTGTTTGTAGTATTGGATGATAAAATATATTATATGTATGCATGGATTTTCAATATAAAACACCAAACAGGGTATGTGAATGCTTCAACTTGACCTTCAGGAAGTTGCCAGTATATGTTTTGCTGCAGAATCGCCTTAGGTCTTTGCTGCAGTGTGTCAGGGAAGCCCTTCCTCCTGGATGATCACAGTGCTTTAGTTCTCTTAAAAGGCTTTACAGTTGAAGTTATATTGAAGCTGCTGTTCTTTCCAGACTGAGGAAGCACAGCCTAGCACTAGCACAAGTACACAGGCCCCAGCCGCTTCCCCCACTGGTGTAGTTCCTGGTACCAAATATGGTAAGCCAAACCTCATGGGGCTGTTGACAGTTGGAAGGTCCTAGTTGTTGCCTTTGTTCAGTAAAAGTTCCTCTCCTTTGAAATGGGTGTCAGAGGGACACTTGGGGATGTGAGGAAAGAAGACCGTTGAGGCCTGCTGTACCTCACTGGCTTAGAATGTGAAATCAAAACCAGTGTCTTGCCTGGAATGACTGTGCTGGTTTTGTTTTTGCAGCAGTGCCTGACACATCTACTTACCAGTATGATGAGTCTTCAGGATATTACTATGATCCTACAACAGGGCTCTACTATGATCCAAACTCACAAGTAAGTGCTGTTTCCCTCCTTGATTTCACTAGCAGGATCAAAATATTTGAGAAGAGGCCTGGAGAGATGACTTAGCAGTTAAGGCACTTGCCTGTGAAGTCTAAGGAACCCAGGTTTGATTCCCTAGTACCCATGTAAGCCAGACACACATGGTGCATGCATCTGGAGGGGTTTTTTTCTTTGTTTTTTTTTTTTGTTGTTTTTTTTTTTTGCAGTGGCTGGAGGCCCTGATGTGCACTTTCTCTCTCTGTCTGCCTCTTTCTCCCCCTTCTCTCAAACAAATAAAAATTTAAAAGTATATACAGATGTAATGTACATATAGAAAAGTATGTAAGATCAAACTGTAACTACTTAAATTTGTTGTTGTTGTTGTTTTTGAGGTAGGGTCTCACTCTACCTCAGGCTACCTAGGCTGACCTGGATTTCACAAGGTAGTCTCTGGCTAACCTCAAACTCACAGCTATCCCCTTACCTCAGCCTCCTGAATGCTGGGATTAAAGGTGTGCGCCGCCACGCTCGATTTTCTTGTTGCACATGCACTATAATGATTTTGCACGATTTCAGATTTCTGTTATTAGAGATCATTTTGCTCAGGTATCCCTTTTGTGACACACAGCTGTGCTCCCAGCACTTGAGAGAGAGAGACTGGGAGATGACAACTTCAAGGCTTACCTTATCTACATGAGTTTGAGACCAGACTGGGCTCCATGAAACCCTGTCTCTGTCTGTCTTTTGGTTTTTCAGGGTAGAGTCTCACTCTAGCCCAGCCAGACCTGGAATTCTCTATGTAGTCTCAGGTGGCTAGCCTCAAACTCACATCAATCCTCCTCCTGCCTCCTGAGTGCTGGGATTAATGGCTTGCACTACCATGTCTTTTTTTTTTTAATATTTTATTTTTATTTATTTGACAGGGGGCAGGGAAGAGAGAATGAAAATGGGTGTGCTAGGGCTTCCAGCTACTGCAAATGAATTCCAGACGCTTGTGCCCCCTTGTGCATCTGGCTAATATGGGTCCTGGGGAATCAAATCTGGGCCCTTTAGCTTTGCAGGTAAATGCCTTAAGTGCTAAGCCATCCCTCCAGCCCTCTTTTTTTTTTTTTTTTTTTTTTTTTTGAGGTACCATTTTGCTCTAGCACAAGCCTACGTTGAATTCACTGTGTAGCTCAGGATGGCCTTGAATTCATTGCAATCCTCCTACCTATGCCCCCTGAGTGCTGGATGAAAGGCATGTGCCACCACACCAGGCTCTTTTTTTATTTTTTATTATTGGTTCCATAATTATAGACAATAAACCATGATAACCCCCCCACACACACACTTTCCCCTTCACAACTCCACTCTCCACCATATCCTCTCCCCCCTCAATCAGTCTCTTTTATGTAATTTTTAAAATTTTATTTGAGAGAGAAATGGGCAAGAATGGGTGCACCAGGGCCTCCAGCCGCAATGTAAATGAATTCCAGACACATACGGCACCTTATGTGTCTGGCTTATGTGAGTCCTGGGGAATTGAATCAGGGTCCTTTGGCTTTGCAGGCAAAAACGCCTTAACTGCTAAACCATCTCCTCAGCCAAAGACTCTTATTATTTTGATGTTATCATCTTTTCCTCTTATTATACTGGTCTTGTGTAGGAAGTGCCAGGCACTACAAGGTCATGAATATCCAGGCCATTTTGTGTCTGGAAGAGTGCATTGTAAGGAGTCCTAGCATTCCTTTGGTTCTTAAATTCTTCCTGCCACCTCTTCCACAGTGTAGTTTTGTTTTTTGTTTTTTTCTTTTTTTTTTTTTTCTCCTGTAGCCCAGGCTGACCTGGAGCTCATTTTGTAGTCCCAGGCTGGTCTCAGACTCACGGTGATCCTCCTACCTTGCCTCTGAATGCTGAGATTATGAGATTAAAGGTGTGCATCTCAAACTTGGTCACATTTTTTTTTTAAGTTTAGATAGACTTTATTAGATTAAGAGAAGGAAAGTGTAGAGAGTATGAAGAGCTCCTGCCTCTGAAATTGAAGTCACATACAGGTTCTGAATGGAGGTTGAACTAACCAGCACTGAGGCCAAGGGCTTTTGTTGTTGTTGTTGTTTTATTCTTAGTTATTTATTTGAGAGAGAAAATGGGTGCAACAGGGCCTCTAATGACTGCAAATAAACTCCAAACTCATATGCTATCTCATGCATCTGGCTTATGTGGGTACTAGGGAATCGAACCTGGATCCTTTGGCTTTGCAGGCAAGTGCCTTAACCACTAAGCCATACCTCCAGTCCTTAGTTTTTTTTTTTAAACTTTATTTCACCGTATTTGTATGAGAGAATGAGAGAGAAAGCGACAGGATGGGTGCACCAAGGCCTTCAGCCATTGTAAATGAACTCCAGACGCATGTGCACCCTGTGCATCTGGCTTACATGGGTCCTGGGAAATTGAACTTGGGTCCCATGGCTTTGCAGACAAATGCCTTAACCACTAAGCCATCTCTCCAGCCCTGATTTTTTCGAGGTAGGGTCTCACTCTACCCCAGGCTGACCTGGAATTCACTATGTATTCTCAGTGTGGCCTTGAACTCATGGTGATCCTCCTACGTCTTCTGAGTGCTGGGATTAAAGGTGTGCGCCACAACACCTGGCACACACCTTTATCTCTGTCTATCTATATTTATATATAATTTTATATATTTATTTATTTTTGAGAGAGAGAGAAAGAGAACGGCCATGCCAGGGACTGTAGCCACTACAAATGAACTCCAGACACAGGCGCTGCCATGGGAACTGGGGAGTCAAACTTTGATCCTTAGCTTTTGCAGGCTAGCTCCCTAACCATTAAGCCATCTTTCCAGCCCTGAAGCCTTTGTTTTAAATATATTTTTATTCATTTATTAGAGACAGAGTGGCAGAGTTAGAGAGAGAGAGAATGGGTGTGCCAGGGCCTCTGGCCTCTGCAAATGAACTCCAGACACATGCATCACCTTGTGCATCTAGCTCACGTGGGTCCTGGGGAATTAAACTTGGGTCTTTTGGCTTTGCAGGATAGTGCCTTAATCGCTGGGCTCTTAGCTTTTTTATTGGATATCTGGGAAAGATACTGTCTTAAAAAGGCCACTTTGGCTCACACGCCTGACCCATGAGGGGACTGGCTGGGGATGCGCGTACCTCCGCCTCTTCCCAAGGTGGTGGGTGGCATCTCCCATTAAAATTTTTTTTTGTTTATTTGTATTTATTTATTTGAAAGAGGCAGAGAGAGAGAGACAGAGGCAAAGAATGGGTGCACCAGGGCCTCCAGCCACTGCAAACGAACTCCAGATGTGTGCACCTCCTTGTACATTTGGCTAACATGGGTCCTGGGGAATCGAGCCTCGAACCGGGGTCCGTAGGCGTCACAGGCAAGCGCTTAACCGCTAAGCCATCTCTCCAGCCCGCATCCCCCATTTTTAAAATATTTTATTTATTTATTAGAAAAAGAGGCAAAGAGAGAATGGGCACACCAGGACCTCCAGCCACTGCAAACAAACTCCAGATGTGTGCTCCTTCCCCCACCTGTGCATCTGGCTTAAGTGGGTCATGGAGAATTGAATGGGAATGCTTGGATTTGCAAACAAATGCCTTTACTGCTAAGCCATCTCTCCAGCCCATGAAGCCAAGTTTAATACTCTTTGGGGGGTGGGGGAGTTGCTTTTCGAGGTAGGGTCTCACTCTAGCTCAGGCTGACTTGGAATTCACCATGTAGTCTCAAGCTGGCCTCAAACTCCCTACCTCTGCCTCCCAAGGGCTGGGATTAAAGGAGTGCACTACCATGCTGGCCCAAGTGCTTGTGGTTTTGAGAGGGAAGTGTGAAGCTGTGTGCCACCTGCCTGAGCATACCTAGCTTTCTTGTGTTTGCTCCGCTTACCCTCATTTGCATTCTGATCCCTTCCTGGAGAATTTTGGCAATTCTCCTTGGTTTAGCCACAGCACTGACTTGTATATTTGTTACCTCACACTACCTTCCCTAAAAAAGACATCATAGACACTTTCCTGTAGCCTCTTGGTGGCTATGAACTCACAGTGATCTTCCTTCCTCTGTGCTGGGGTTAAAGGTGTGTGCCACCACGCCTGGCCATGTATTTATTTATTTATTTATTTATTTGAGAGCGACAGAGAGAGAGAGAAAAAAAATGGGCGCACCAGGGCTTCCAGCCACTGCAAACAAACTCCAGATGCATGCGCCCCCCACCCTTGTGCATCTGGCTAACGTGGGTCCTGGGGAATTGAGCCTTGAACCGGGGTCCTAAGGCTTCACAGGCAAGTGCTTAACTGCTAAGCTGTTTTTCCAAGGTATAGTCAGTCTCACTCTATCCTCTCTCTCAGGCTGACTTGGAACTTGCACTACTCCTCCTACCTCTACCTCCCAGATGCTGGGATTAAAGGTGTGTGCACCATGCCTGGATAACTGTATTTTTCTTTTCTTCTAGTACTACTATAATTCCTTAACACAGCAGTACCTTTACTGGGATGGAGAGAAGGAGACCTATGTTCCAGCTGCAGAGTCTACCTCTAACCAGCAGACGGGCCTGCCTCCCACAAAAGAGGGAAAAGAGAAGAAAGAAAAACCCAAGAGTAAAACAGCCCAGCAGGTATAACCTATTCAAGGATCCTATGCTTCTCTCCTTGGAGTATTTAATAACCAGATCTTTAGTTTTAGATTACAGCACATACATCAGCTTTATTTAGATTCTTAGAAAATGGTCTGCCAGCCAGGTGTGGCACATGCTTTTAATCCCAGCACTTGGAGGCTGAGGTAGGAGGATTGCTGTGATTTCAAGGCCACCCTGAGATTCTATAGTGAATTCCCACCTGGGCTAGAATGAAACCCTACCTCGAAAAACAAACCAAAAAAAAAATGGTCTGCCAGGTCTAGTGCTACAAGCCTCTAATCCCTGCTACTTTGGAGGCTGAGGCCAAGACAATCACGGATTCAAAGCCAGCCTGGACAATTTAGTGAAGCCTCATCTCAAAAAGTGGTTGGCCTGGGCGTGGTGGTATGTGCCTTTAATTCCAGTACTTGGAAGGCCAGAGGGAGGAGGATTGCCTTGATCAAAGCCACCCTGAGACTACATAATCAATTCTAGGTCAGTTTGGGCTAGAGCGGACCCTACCTTGAAAAAAAAATCTGGGCAGGTCATGGTGGCACACACCTTTAATCCTCGGGAGGCAGAGGTAGGATCACTGTGAGTTCAAGGCCAGCCTGAGACAACACAGTGAATTCCAAGTCAGTCTGGGCTAGAGTGAGACCCTACCTTGAAAAAAATAATAATAATACAAAAAAAACCTGAGCTGGAGAGATGGTGTGGTGGTTAAGGCGTTAAGCCTGCAAAGACTAAGCGCCCAATACCCACATAAGTCAGATGCACTGAAACACGTGTCTGAAGTTCGTTAGCAGTGGCCAGAGGCCTTGGCGCACCCATTCTCTCCCTCGCTCTCTGTCTGCTTTAACATTTTATTTTATTTTATGTATTTCTTTATTTTGGCTTTTCAAAATAAATGGTAAGGTTTTGCTCTAGCCCAAGCTGATGTGTAATTCACTATGGAGTCTTCAGGTCACTTTGAACTCACAGTGATCCTCCTACCTCAGCCTCCCAAGTAGTGTGATTAAAGGCAGGTGCCCCAGTGCCTGGCCCCCATTTTAATTTTCTTATATATTTTATATATTTTGTTTATTTATTGGAGGGAGAGGAAGAAGCAGAATAGAGAGAATGGACATTGAACCAGGTGTGGCGGCACACACCTTTAATCCCAGCACTTGGGAGTCTTGAGATCAAAGGATTGCTATGAGTTTGAGGCCACAGAGACTACATAGTGAATTCTAGGTCAGCCTGGGCTACAGAAAATCCCCCCCACCACCACCAAAAGAAAAAAAAAATAGAGAAAATGGACACACCAGCACCTCTAGCTACTACAAACAAAAATCCAGGCACATGTGCCACCTTGTACATCTGGCTTACGTAAGACCTGGAGAATCAAACCTGGGTTCTTAGGCTTCGCAGGCAAACACCTAAACCGCTGAGCCATCACTCCAGCCCACACATTTTAATTTTTTTTTTTATTTTTATTTATGTGTATGTCATGCCAGAGTGTCTTGCTGCTGCAAATGAATGCTAAATGCTTGTGGCACTTTTTGCATCTGGCTTTACATAAGTGCTGGGGAATTGAACCCATGAAGCAAGCTTTGTAATCAAATACCTTTAACTGCTAAGACATCTTCCCAGCCTTTGTGTGTGTTACTCTAACTTAGGCTGGCTTTGAACTCATGACAGTTCTATTACTTCACCCTCCTGAGTGCAGGGACTAAAGGTGTGCACCACCACATTTATTTATGAGATTTTTTTTGTTGATGTTTTTTTGTTTTTTCAAGGTAGGGTCTCACTGTAGCCCCGGCTGACCTGGAGTTCACTATGTAGCCTCAGGGTGACCTTGAACTCATTGAGTTCCTCCTACCTCTTTCCCCCAAGTACTGAGGTGAAAGGTGTGCGCCACCACATTCATCTGCAAGATTCCTAATTGCTTACAGAAAACTAAATGCTTTTTTGGTGATTATTGTTTCGTGCTAGATTGCCAAAGACATGGAACGTTGGGCTAAGAGTTTAAACAAGCAGAAAGAAAATTTTAAAAACAGCTTCCAACCTGTTAGTTCTTTAAGAGAAGAGGAAAGGAGAGAATCTGCTGCTGCAGACGCCGGCTTTGCTCTCTTTGAGAAGAAGGTACAACAACAGGGGTAGCCACGCCTGGCATGGTCGCCTGTGTGAAATGAGGGGGGGGCTTATGGCCTGTTCTGTCTTCCAGGGAGCCTTAGCTGAAAGGCAGCAACTCATCCCAGAACTGGTACGAAACGGAGATGAAGAGAACCCCCTCAAAGTAAGGAGTGCTGCCTGTACTGTAAAGACCATGCTTGTGGGTTTTTGCCTTGATTTTTTACTCTACCTTGGTAGCTAAGATGATTCCTACTTCACACATGTTTTTCTCTGCTGGTGGGTATTTGGAGCATCATCAGCCCATAGCATCCTCATTCAGGGCTTTGTTTTCTCTGCCTGAGAGCAGGTGAGATGGAGCAGTGAATGAAGCCTGACTTCCTAAGCTCAATAAATTGAGTTTCATTGCATTTGTAAATAGGATTTTTAATGATCCGGAAAGAGAAAATTAAGACAAAGGAAAGACTTGATAGGTACTAGTCCAACTGGGCCATTACTCTGATCTATTGTCGTATTTAGAGTTTTTATACATGGTCAAGAGTTTGGAAACAGTCATCCGTGAGCCCATTTTTTTGGGCTCCAAGAGAGTTGGTACCTGAAGGCTGTCAGGCCTAGTACCCAATTACTTCATGTTAATGAAATGTGATTCACTACTAACAGATGATGCAGTGTAATGGAGATTTTCTTACATTTTGTCATTGTTTTAGGTGTGTGTTCTTTTTGTCTGGGCATGTTTCTAATGATCCATGTTCCTTTTCTCCCCAGCGCGGTCTGGTTGCTGCTTACAGTGGTGACAGTGACAATGAGGAGGAGCTGGTGGAGAGGCTTGAGAGTGAGGAGGAGAAGCTAGCTGACTGGAAGAAGATGGCCTGCCTGCTTTGCCGTCGTCAATTCCCGAACAAAGATGCCTTGGTCAGACACCAGCAGCTCTCAGACTTACACAAGGTGGTCTTGCTGCTTTCTCTGGGCTGATGGGGAGGTGGAGAATGAGTGAAATGCTAGGAGTGCCCAGGCCATAGTGAAGGCTTAGTAAATAATCTGCAGTTGCCCAGAGTTATTCTAGACAAGAATATAGTGTGGAGAGAAGCGTTAATACATCTCCATATACCCCATGCTCTGGATTTGATGCCCTGTTGTATTAAACTAGGGTTTGGCTCTTGAAATCCAATAGCAAGTGCTAATGTAGGGCATTTCATATTAGGGTAGTGTGAATTCTAAATGTGTTGTAAACTCTTTTGTAATAGCAAAACATGGACATCTACCGGAGATCCAGGCTGAGCGAGCAGGAATTGGAAGCCTTGGAGCTGAGGGAGAGAGAGGTGAATAGAAACATTGTGCCACTTGGAAGTGAATCTTGGGATATCTGCCCCTGGTTTTGATTCCTGGTTTTGTGGGTGATGCTATTTCTTTGTCCTTTGCAATATGGTCTTGTCAGATTGTGCAGGCTTGGCTCTGAACTGCGTTCAAGGACTCCTGGCTCAGCCCTCCTAGTATCTCCACACCCACCCTGCCTGTAACTTTCAACTCAGCTCAGCATTTAGTTTTCTGTCCTTGGGACAAGATGGAAGGGTCTGTCATACTTCTTGTCATCTAAGCATTATAAACCGTATATGCTTTGTGAGCATCACACTGTCCCTGTCCTTTCATGAGGCACACAAGACCAGACAACACCCTCAAGATTGCTCACAGGTCCTAAATGCCAGGTGCCTACTGGTGATGCACACTGTGTTGTTCTGGTTTTGTTTATTTGTTTTGTCCCCTTCCCCCAGGTCGAGTGTAGCCCAGGCTGACCTGGAATTCACTGTGTAGTCTTAGGGTGGCCTGGAACTCACGGTTATCCTCCTACCTCTGCCTCCCAAGTGCTGGGATTAAAGGTGTGCGCCACCATGCCCAGCTTTTTTTTTCTTCCAAGATATGGTCATACTCTAGCCCAGGCTGACCTGGAACTGACTCTAGTTCCAGGCTGGCCTCAAACTCATGGCAATCCTACCTCTGCCTACCAAGTGCTGAGATTAAAGGCTTGTACCACCATGCCTGGCAATGCTGGCTTTTAAGTATTTTATTTTTATTTATTTATTTGAGAGAGAGAATGGGCACGCCAGGGCCTCCAGCCACTGCAAATGAACTCCAGGCATGTGTGTCTCCTTGCACATCTGGCTAATGTGGGTCCTGGGGAATCGAACCTGGGTCCTTTGGCTTTGCAGGCAAATGCCTTAGTTGTTAAGCCATCCCTCCAGCCCAACACTAGTTTTTATTAAGGGGTAAATGTTCTCATTTGTCCTGGCCAGGGAAAGCTTCAAATTAGGCCTAGGAAACAGCAGGACAAGGGTTGATTTGGAAAGAAGCCATGGGCAGGGCATGGCAGGCAGAGCTGAGAACAAAGGTAGAGTTATAATAGTAGTGGGGTGTAATGGTGCTGGTTATTGATGAGGCAAGTTGGCAGCTGGGCAGAGGCCTGTATGCTAAAAATGGAGAAAAAAGCTGGACATGGTGGCACATGTCTTAAATCCTGGCACTCGGGAGGCGGAGGTAGGAGGATCACTATGATGGTCAGCCTGGGCTAGACTGAGACCATACCTTGAAGGGGGAAAAAAAAGCCATCAGATTCAAAGATAACTTGGAGTAAAAGTTTAGGTGTATTAGATCAGAATGTTTCTAGAATTGTTTTTCCTCCTGTGTAGATGAAGTACCGAGATCGAGCTGCAGAAAGACGGGAGAAGTACGGCATTCCAGAACCTCCAGAGCCCAAGCGCAAGAAGCAGTTTGATGCTGGCACTGTGTATGTGACGTGCACCATTTTCCAGTTCATTGCCTGGGGCTCTGGCTGTTTTAAGTAACTGTGTGTTTGCCACTGGCAGGAATTACGAGCAGCCCACCAAAGATGGTATTGACCACAGTAACATTGGCAACAAGATGCTGCAGGCCATGGGCTGGCGGGAAGGCTCAGGCTTGGGAAGAAAGTGTCAAGGCATCACAGCTCCCATTGAGGTAAGCATGGAGTCTGGCATTAGTGGGTGCTGGGTATATGAGCTTGTTGAGTAGAAGAACCAAGATAAAGCACGCAGAGGACCTGGGACTCAGTCACTGCTCTGCCTTTGCACAAGGTTGCAGATTTTGTTATCACTACAGAGTGGGATTCTTCCCTGCATGCTCTTACTTCACCCTCCTTGTGTTCTTAAAGAATCAAAGTTTTAAGGTGCACCTTGTAGTGCAGGCCTGTAATACCAGCTACTAGGGAGGCTGAGGCAGGACAATCCCAAATTCAAGGCTAGCCCGGTCAACTTAATCAAGACCCTGTCTTTAAAAAAGGGGGGGGGTTGGGAGGAAGCTGGCCATGGTGGTGCACACCTTTAATCCCTATGCTTGAGAGGCAGAGGTAGAAGAAGAGGTAGAGTTCGAGGCCACTCTGAAACTACATAGTGAATTCCAGGTCAACCTGGGCTAGAGCAAGACCCTACCTTGGGTGGGAGGCTGTAGAGATGGCTAAGCAGTTAAGGTGCTTACCTGTGAATCTTAAAGACCCAGGTTCAATTCCCCAGGACCCACATAAAGCACGTGCACAAGGTGGCACATGTGCCTGAAGTTTGTTTGCAGTGACCTGTGGCCCTGGTACTCCCTTCTTTCTATCTGCCTCTTTCTTTCTCATGAATAAATTTTAAAAAATTAAACTTAATAAAAAACACCAACCATACATAAGACCTTTGGATTCAATCCTCATTTCTATCTACACCCACCCCCCCCCCAAAATGTATATATAGTAGGATTTTCATCCATGAGAAGAAATGCTCTGATTTGATCAGAGCCCAAATCAAGACGGTCCTGGGTTCAGAGGCCCAGACCCACTGGCCAAGGCAGGAATTCTACCAATGATGCTTCCAATGCAGAGCTAATGTCAAGCTCTCTCATGGGTTCTATTGATAACTGGTTGTGCTACTAACTAGAATTTTTGACTCTGATGACCATGCCTTTCCCAGGCTCCATTGGAGTGCTCAGGGGCCTTACTAGAAGGGTGAGGGATATGGGTTCATTTGGCTGTCTCCCTTAGCCCATTTTTTCCTGTCCTTAAACCTGCTCCAGCTCTCTAATGAACATATCCTTGTCCCTGCATAAAACTTCCTGTCCTACTGGTGGGCGGTTCTGCTAACTGGGGTGGACAATCTGAGAGGGGTGCAATTCACTCCCTATCTTCCAGCTGCTAACAATGTTCTTGCTTCCCCAGGCTCAAGTCCGGCTAAAAGGAGCTGGCTTGGGAGCCAAAGGAAGTGCATATGGGTTGTCGGGTGCTGATTCCTACAAAGACGCTGTCCGGAAAGCCATGTTTGCCCGGTTCACGGAGATGGAGTGAGACTGAGAGAAAGCTGGCGAGAAGCCCAGGGAGCGAGCCATCTCCTCAATTTTTGCTCTTACTGCCTCTCTCTCTAAGGGCATGCCTTGTGCTGTTAATACTTTCAGGGTGAGCCACTTCATGTTACAGGCTTCTCCCTTCCACCTTAAATGAGATCCCTTATGTGGGTTATCTGGTGAATGGCCTTCCTTCCTGCCCGAGGGCTTGTGAGCAGACCAGAGAGGAAAACGGGCTTTTTATACTTCGGTGTATATAGTGTAATGTAGTATGTTTTACATGTGTAGCCTATGTTGTGTTCCCTCCTTTGTAGGTGGTAAGTGACACCAAAGCCACCTCTGTCATCTGTTGTGATGTCTTTTCTTGGCGAAAGCCTTGTGTATATTTGTATATTATACATTTGTACAGAATTTTGGAAGATTTTCAGTCTAGCTGCCAAGTCTGGCCCCTTTACAAAAGAAATACCTTGAAAAATGGGCTTCTTGTGTGTGTCTATTTTTGGGTAAATGGGTGATAGGGCATGTTAATTCATTTTATTATTTATTTTTATTTTTTCAAGGTAGGGTCTCACTCTAGCCCAGGCTGACCTGGAATTCACTGTGTAGTCTCAGGGTGGCCTCAAACTCACAGCAGTCCACCTAAGTTTAAGTTTAAGCCTCCTAAGTTTAGTTTTGTTTTGACAGCGTCTTGCTTTGTATCCCAGGCTGACTATGAACTCATAATCCTGCCTCAGCCTCCCAAATGTCAGGATCATAGGCATGTACCATTATCCCCACCTTCCTGTTCAGTTTTTTTTTTTTGGGGGGGGGGTTTGAGGTAGGGTTTCACTCTAGCTCAGGCTGACCTAGAATTCACTGTGTCGTCTCAGGGTGGCCTCAAACTCACGATGATTCTACCTCTGCCTCCCGAGTGCTGGGATTAAAGGAAGATGTGTGCCACCATGCCTGGTTTAGATTCTAATATTTTATTTTAGAGAAAGTGAGAGAGGCAGAAAGAGAATTGACACTCCAGGGCCTCAGCCACTGAAATCAAACTCCAGATGCTTATGCTACTTAGTGGGCATGTGTGACCTTGCCTTTGCCTCGCCTTGTGTGTGTGGCCTTCTTGGGATCTGGAGAGTTGAATATGGGTCCTTAAGCTTTGCAGGCAGTGCCTTAACAGCTAAACCTTTTCTCCAGCCCTTTTATTTTGTTTTTTGTTTGTTTGTTTTGTTTTGCTTTTGTTTTGTTTTTTCCAGGTAGATTCTCACTCTAGCTCAGGCTGAGATGGAGTTCACTATGTAGTTTCAGAGTGTCCTTGAACTCATGGATCCTCCCACTTCCGCCTCCCGAGCTCTGGGATTAAAGGCGTGTGCCACCCTGCCTGGCTTTCCCCAGCCTTTTTTAGCATTTTCATTTATTTATTGTTAAGCAGAGAGAGGAGACAGGATTTGTACAAGACCTCCAGCCACTGCAGCCAGACTCCAGGTGCATGCACCACTTTGCGCATCTGGCTTTACATGGGTACTGGGGAATTGAACGTGTATAGTTAGGCTTTGCAGGTAAACACCTTAAGGACTGATCCATCCCTTCAGCCCCAGAGTGGTGGTTTTAAAAGTGAAAGTGAAAGTGAAAAAGTGAGAAAGAAAGGATAGGCGGGTCAGGCCCTCCAGCTGCTGCAAACAAACTTCAGACACATGCACCACCTTATCTATCTGGCTTACCTTGGTCATGGGGAATGAAACCTGGTCTTTTGGCTTTGCAGACAAGCACCTTAACCACTAGGTCCTCTCTCCAGCCTCACATTTTTTTTTTTTAAATTATTTATTAGAGAAAAAGAGACAGACAATAGATGTTCCTGGGTCTTCAGCCCCGGCAAACAAACTCCAGGCACATGAGCCACCTAGTGAATCTGGTTTACGTGTCTTAGGAAATAGAACCTGGGCCCTAGGGCTTCACAAGCAAGTACCTTAATCACTAAGCCATCTCTCCCCCCCCCCCCCGAATTTTTTTTTTTTTTTTTTTTTGGTTTTTCGAGGTAGGGTCTCACTCTGGTCCAGGCTGATCTGGAATTAACTCTTAGTCTCAGGGTGGCCTTGAACTCACGGCAATCCTCCTACCTCTGCCTCCCGAGTGCTAGGATTAAAGGCGTGTGCCACCACGCCCGGCTCCCCAAAAATACTTGAGAGGAAAAGAAGCAGAGAATAAGCCCTCCAAGGCTTCTAGCTACTGCAAATGACCTCTAGACACTTATGATACCTTGTGCACCTGGCTTTATGTAGGTACTGAGGAATTGAACCTGGGTCCTTTCGCTTTACAGGCAAGCACCTTAACCATTAGCCAGCTCCCAGATGTTTTTTTGTTGTTGTTGTTTTTTTGTTTTCTATTTATTTGCAGAGAGATTCAGAGGAGAGAGAGAGAATGGGCATGTCAGGGCCGGTAACCACTGCAAATGAATTCCAGAAGCATGCACCACTTTGTGCATCTGGATTATGTATGTACTGGTGAATTAAACCTGAGTCCTTAAGCTTCACAGGCAAGTGCCTTAACTGCTAAGCCATCTCTCCAGCCCCCAGACCTTTTCTAAAGATTTTTCATTTATTTATTTGCAAGCAGAGAGAGGAGAGAGAAAATGGGTTCACCAGGTACCTCTGGCCACTGCAAATGGGCTCCAGGTGCATATGCCTCTGTGCACCTGATTTACATAGGTGCTGGGGAATTGAACTCAGGTCCTTAGGCTTCACAGGCAAGTGCTTAAAAGTTAATGGAGCTTGCTGAGCGTGGTGGTGCATGCCTTTATACCCAACACTCAGGAGGCAGAGGATGGAGGATTGCTGTGAGTCTGAGACTACATAGTGAATTCCAGGTCAGCCTAGGCTAGAGTGAGACCCTACCTCAACAAACTGAGGGAAAAAAAAGTTCATGATGGAGCTTGGTATAGGGGTTCATGCCTATGATATCAGCACTCTGGAGGTTGAAGTAGGAGGATCATTGGGAGTTCAAAGCCAACCTGGGTTGCCGTGAGTTCCATGTTAATCTGCACTAGAGTAAGACCCTGCCTCAAAAAAAAAAAAAAATACACACACACACACATATATGATATGCATAGTTCATGGGCCTTTGGCAAGTAAAGGCAGGAGAATCAAGGGTTCAATGTCATCTTTGGCTACATAAAACCCTGTTTAAAGAATGGGCATGGGGTTGACAGCTCAGTAGGGGCACAAGCCTGATGGCTGAATTCAGATCCCGAGGAACCCATGCAAAACAAGTCATCTTAAAACATGGCAATAGTAGTTGGGAGGATCTGAAAGGTCGGGGGCTTAGCCACAAAAACAAGAGAAACCCATCTCCAAGTGGAAGACGACGACCAACTGACCGCAAGGTTGTGCTCTGGCCTCCACATGATCACAGCGGCACACATGGCCCCATACATACAAAAGTTCAAGTAAGTTGGGCATGGTGGTGGACGCCTTTATTCCCAGAACTCAGAAGGCAGAGATAGGATCACTGTGAATTCAAGGATACCCTGAGATTACATAGTGAATTCCAGGTCAGCTTGAGCTGGAGAAAGAAACCCTACCTTAGAAAACCAAAAAGGAAAAAAAAAAAAAGACCAAGTTCCTTAACTATATATGGCTCATTTCCTATTATATAGTCCAGGCTGGTCCTGAACTTGGTATCCTCTTTTGTTAAGTAGAAACTGTATAGACACATGTGTTGGTTCATATCCTGTTGCCTGAGCCAGGCATGGTGGCGCACACCTTTAATTCCAGCACTCGGGAGGCAGAGGTAGGATTGCTGTGACTTCGAGGCCATCCTGAGAATACACAGTGACTTCCAGGTCAGCCTGAGCTAGAGAGCCCTGCTTCAAAAAACCAAAAACAAACACCCTCTTGCCCCAACCTCCTGAACATAGCGACCACAATTCTAGACATACACCCTCAGGCTCAACTTCCTCCCTGCTCTTGATGATTCAAGTAATGCCTGGTCCACCTTCCACTAGGATGACCAATCTAAAACTGTCAAAACAACAATACTCCTGTCTTTGTTGAAACGTTCTGCACACTGCAGGTGTTTTTGGTTTCAGTGAAGGGTTTTTCTGTTTTTGGTTTTTCCAGGTAGGGTCTCACTAGCCCTGGCTGATCTGTAATTCACTATGTAGTTCCAGGCAGACCTCAAACTCGGAGATCCTCCTACCTCTGCCTCCCAAGTGTTGGGATTAAAGGTGTGTGCCACCACACCCAGCTTGTTTTGTTTTTGAAGCAAGTTCTCATTTTGTAGTCACAGGCTGGTTTTGAACTCACAACCATCCTTCTACCTCAGCCTCCCAAGTGTTGAGCTTTTAAAGTCACCATGCCCAGCTTGGATGTTCTATTCTGTGTGGTGGCATTCCATCCTCATATCCAGCACTAGATTTGGAAGCATTATTTATTTGAGCGAGAGAATGGGCACACCAGAGCCCACCAGCTGCTGCAAATGAACTCCAGATGCATGCACCACCTTGCACATTTGGCTTATATGGGATTTGGGTCCTTTGGCTTTGCAGGCAAGCACTTAAACTGCTAAACCCTCTCTCCAACCTATTGGAAGCATTTTGCCCAAGATGACTGGTTGTTGCTAGGGATTGGATTGAGCCAGTTTATCATGCTAGGTTAAACTTTTTTTTTTTTTTTTTTTTTTTTTTTTGCTTTTTCGAGGTAGGGTCTCACTCTAGCCCAGGCTGACCTGGAATTCACTATGGTGTCTCAGGGTGGCCTCGAACTCACGGCGACCCTCCTACCTCTGCCTCCCAAGTGCTGGGATTAAAGGGGTGCGCCACCATGCCCAGCGATTATTATTTAACTTTTTAAAGTATTTATTTATTTGAGAGAGACAGAAAGAGGTAGAGAATGGGTGTTTCAGAGCTTCTGGCCAATGCAGATGAACTCCAGATGCATGTGCTATGCCATCTTGTGCATCTGGCTTATATGGGTAGTGGGGAATTGAACCTGGGTCCTTAAGTTTTGCAGGCAAACACCTTAACTGCTAAGCAATCGCTCCAGTCCCCCCCCCACGCTTTTTTTTTAAAGGACATTCCATTTATTTATTTGAGAGCGACAGACAGACAGAAAGAGGCAGATAGACAGAGTGGGGGCGCCAGGGCCTCCAGCCACTGCAAAGGAACTCCATATGTGTGCACCCCTTGTGCATCAGGCAGCATGGATGGGTGTTCAGGTGAGTGTGGGTGTAATGGATCTGTGAAGCTCAGGATTAGCTGCACCGGGAGTATCAAAGGTAGGGTCTTCCCTGGGAGCACCATCCTGCAGCCATCTCTAGCCCTGGGGTTGACTTCTGCACACCAATAGGAGCACCTGAATCCCTCCTGCACTGCCTACCACCTTTCTTCAAGCTACTCAGTGCTTCGTACCACAGCACCTGCAGTCAACACTAACATGACCTTTTCTGACAAAATTGAGGATTGCTGTGAATGTGAGGGTCTGAAGGTGGCTCCTAGAAAAGCTAGAGACAGAAACGCCGGGTGTGGTGGTACACACCTTTAATCCCAGCACTTGGCAGACATAGGTAGGATTGCTGTGAGTTCAAGGCCACCCTGAGACTACAGAGTGAATTCTAGGTCATCCTAGGATGAAATTTTTTCTTACCTAAGGGGGAAAAAAAAAGAAAAAAAGCTAGAGACTCCAGCTTTTATTTTATTTTTTATTTTTATTTATTTATTTGAGAGCAACAGACAAAGAAGTAGAGGATGGGCATGCCAGGGCCTCCAGCCACTGCAAACAAACTCCAGGTACACACACCCCCTTGTGCATCTGGCTTACATGGATCCTGAGGAATCGAGCCTCAAACCCGGGTCCTTAGGCTTCACAGGCAAGCACTTAACTGCTAAGCCATCTCTGCAGCCTGAAACTCCAACTCTTAGACTGCTCTTCAGCCACACCTGTCACCAGCCTACGTAGCCAGATGACTATAGCCCTAATCCTACATTTGAATTCATGGCCACAACTCCTGAGAAGATTGGACAGGCTGAATCTTCTGAATCCTCAGAGCTCGTTTTGTTTTTGTTTTTGTTTTTGTTTGGCTTTTGAGGTAGGATCTCTCTCACCCTAGCTCAGGCTGACTAGGAATTCACTATGTAGTCTTAGGGTGGCCTGAATTCATAGCGATCCTCCTAGTGCTGAGGATTGAAGGCATGAGCCACCATGCCTTGTGAATATTTTTATTTAAGAGAGAAAATGAGCACACCAGGGCCTCTAGCCACTGCAAACAAACTCCAGACTCATGTGCCACCTTCTGCATCTGACTTTCGTGGGTACTGGGGAATTAAACCTGGGTCTCTAGGCTTCGCAGGCAAACACCTTAACTGCTACGCCATCTCTCCAGCCTTCAGGTTTCTTTAAGAATAATTTTGGAAAATCCTGATGCTGCTGAATAGCTCTTCTCCCTGAAAACCTGAGGCCGAAGCCCATTAGGGGTGGCTTCCACCGCAATCCCAGGGATGAGTTTTTTGGGCTACTGTTCCTTTTACCAAGGAGGGGGTATTGCTTAGAGCAGTGAGAACTTCCCAATCAGGGAAGGTAAATCCCACATTTGGAAGGGTCTTTGGCTGACCTGAAGGGAGCCTTCAGGGTTCCCGAGTCCCAGTCTGCCCTTGGCTGGGACAGCTGCTACAATATGCAGGGCTTTGAGGACCATCCAGGAGCAGCTGTCATGGCCATGCATCAAACAAGTTTCAAAGCCCAGATGAGTAGCCAGGCCTGAGCTAAGCTCCCTAGGCATGCACAGTCTGGCTGGGGGGTCTCAAGGGCGCCTGGAAGCCCAGCTACCCTGATTCCGGAGGGACCAATGCCCTCAGGGACAGGTGGGGGCAAAGTAGGGACATTGCCCCCAGGGAACCAACCCTGAAGAAATCTGCTGTGTTGCTGGTGACCACCAGGTGGCAGCAGTCCATCATCTATCTGGCCAGACTATTTTTGGTTGTGAGTGGATGTCCCAAGTACTGGAGGTTCTGAGGGCTGTCTGGCTGTCTTTCTCTCTCCTTTCTTTCTTTTCTTTTTTATATTTTATTTATTTGAGAGAGAGAGAATGGACATGTCAGTGCCTCCAGCCATTGAAAACGAACTCCAGATGCATGAGCCTTCTTGTGCAGCTGGCTTACGTGGGTCTTGGGGAATCGAACCAGGGTCCTTTGGCTTTGCAGGCAAAGGCCTTAACCGCTAAGCCATCTTCTCCAGCCCTCCTTCCTTTCTTTCACTTTCTTTCTCTTATTCCTTTTAAAATGTTTTTATTTATTTATTTGGAAGCAAAGAGAGGGAGAGAGCCTGGGCTAGAGCAGGACCCTACATGGAAAAAAAACAAAAATAGGGCTGGAAAGATGGTTTTGTGGTTAAGGTGCTTGCCTGCAAAGCTAAAGGACCCAGGTTTGATTCCCCAAGACCCAAGTATGCACAAGGTGGAGTATGTGTCTGGAGTTTTTTTGCAGTGGCTGAAGGCCCTGGGGTGCCCATTCTCATTCTGTGTCTCACTCGCAAATAAAATAAATAAGAGGGAGACCAGGGCCTCTTTCCACTGCAAACGCAGGCACCACTTTGGGCATCTGGTTTACGTGGGTACCTGGGAATCAAACCCCAGCCATTAGGCTTTGCAAACAAGTGCCTTTAACTGCAGAGCCATCACTCTGGCACCCAGGGCTTTTTCTTTTTTCTTAGATGACCTGGAACTTACTCTGAAGTCTCAGCCTGGCCTCAAGCTCACAGCGATCCTCCTACTTCTGCCTCCTGAGTGCTGGGATTAAAGATGTGCATCACCATTCCTGACTCTAATTTTTCTTAACTAATCCTCTAGGATTCAGGGAGACCTGACTAGAACATAGACCTTAAAGCACATTGTATAGACCAGGCAAGCACCTGGGCTGCAGGCCCTGTGAGTTCCCCATCTCCATCACCCCTCCAAAGGCTTCCACCAGCTAGAAAAGGAAGTTATCAGCCTGGTGTGAGTTGTACATGCCTGTCATCGTAGCACTTGGGAGGCTGATGCAGGAGAATCACCATGAGTTTAAGGCTAGCTTAGACTAGTGAGATCCTGTCTCAAAAATAGAAAGGAGGCTGAGCATGGTGGTGCACACCTTTAATCCCAGCACTCAGGAGGCAGAGGTAGGAGGATCACAGTGAGTGCAGGGCCAGTATGAGACCACATAGTGAATTCCAGGTCAGCCTGGGCTGGAGCAAGACTCTACCTTGAAAAACAAAACAAGTCCCCATAGCACATAGCTGTGGGGTAAGAGACAGGCTGGCCCTGTGCACAAAAAGTACTTCAGTCTCCTAGTAATCCTTCCCAGACCAGGTAGATAATTTCTTCAGTCAATAAAATGCATTTCTGCCTTGCATGTTCCCTTCACCCATCTGCATAATTATTGACTCTTAGAATACTCTTAAGGAACCTCACTTCAGACCTGCAGCTTGTGTCTCCACAATTCATGGAGAGTCACTCTCTGGCAGGTTTGCTCCAGGTCTCCCAGATGAAAGCAGAGGATGCCCACAGGCCCTTACCCCAGCCACCCAAAAGGAGAAAAGAGCAGTAGACCTGGTTTTTTTGTGGGGGGGGGGGTTGTTATTTTTTTGGTTTATTTTTATTTATTTATTTGAGAGCAACAGACAGACAGAGTGAAAGAGGCAGATATGTACATAGAATGGGTGCACCAGGGCCTCCAGCCACTGCAAACAAACTCCAGACGTGTGTGCCCCCTTGTGTATCTGGCTAATGTGGGTCCTGGGGAATCTGTGTGCTCCCTTGTGTATCTGGCTAACGTGGGTCCTGGGAAATTGAGCCTTGAACCAGGGTCCTTAGGCTTCACAGGCAAGCGCTTAACTTTTAAGCCATCTCTCCAGCCAGATCTGGGTTTTTTGTTTGTTTTCTCAAGGTAAGGTCTTGCTCTAGCCCAGGATGCCCTGGAATTCACTAGTGTCAGGGTTGCCTCAAACTCAAGGCAATCCTCCTACCTCTGCCTCCCAAGTGCTGGGATTAAAAGGCATGCACCGCCACGCCCGGCTTATTTTTAATTTTTAAAAACTATTTATTTGGACTGGAGAGAGGGCTCAGATGTTAAGGCACTTACCTGCAAAGTCTAAGGGCTTGGGTTTGATTTCCCAGTACCCATGTAATGCCAGATGCACAAGGTGGTGCATGCATTTGGAGTTTGTTTGCAGTGGCTAAAAATTTTACAAAATATATTTATTTGCAAGAGAGAGACAGAATAGGACAAACAGGGGCCTCCTGCTGAACTCCAAATACATGCACCACTTTGTTCATCTGGCTTTATGTGGGCATGGGTATGAGGACATGGAAGCGCAGAGCAATTGCTGGAGATTTCTGGGTTATAGTAGGGAATTCAGTCTCCCTCACCCCTAGACTCCAACAGGGATGCCACTGACGTGGGGTCCTAAGGATTTAGTGGAACTGGGTCTGACTCCAGCGTGCGAGCATGATGCACTCCAACTCTGAAGTGATACAGAGGGTGATTGGGATGGCCCCGATACCCTGGCGAGAGAGAAAGAGACAGGAAAAAAGACAAAGAGCAAAGTCTAAAGGATGCTGGGGAGAGGAGCTGCTGCTGCAAGAAGGTGGGAGGCTGAGAGGGTTGGATAAGGGGGTGAGGGGAGGCAGGTCACCGTAGCGCCGCCCCTCATACTGCTGAGCTATGGGTGAATTCCCCACGCGGATGGGGGAGGCGGCAGCAAGTGAGTGAGAGAGGAAGGAGCCAAGAGGCTTGGCCAGGATCCTCACTTGCCTGTGCCACAGAGACTGAGGAGCCACTTGAAGTCAGGCCAGGTTCTTTTTTTTCCCCTCTTTTTAAATTTATTTATTTATTTTCTGAGGTAGAGTCTCGCTCTAGCCCAGGCTGACCTGGAATTCACTGTGTAGTCTCAGGGTGGCCTTGAACTCACGGCGATCCTCCTACCTCTGCCTCCCAAGTGCTGGGATTCAAGGCATGGGCCACCACACCCAGCCTTAAATTTATTTTGTAATTTTTAAAATATTTTTATTCATTTGATAGAGAGAGAATGGGCATGCCAGGGCCTCCAGTCACTGCCAACCTGGGGAATCAAACCTGAGTGCTTAGACTTTGCAGGCAAGCACCTTAACCCCTGAGCCCTCTCTCCAGCTACAGGCTCCAAGCTCCAGGTAGGCATCTCCACCCCAAGTCTGGATGTTAGAAGCTATCTGCAATAATTCGTGGAAGCAAACCTCCTCTCACTGGTTCATGGCTTGGTCCCAGAGGTGAGCCAGGCAGAGATGTGGGAGCCCAGACCAGCCTGCCCTGCAGGCTTGAGCTTAGCCCAGGGCGCCCCAGGTCTAGCACAGCTAGCCACCACAGGACCCCCATTCCATCTGGATGGAACAAGGCACAACTGAGTCCAAATTCTGAGAGTTACCGCAGTGAGGAGCTTCCTCCCGTTCTCTTTTCTTTTCCGCCCCTTGGCTAGGGCGAGGGGCCAGTCTGCCCTCACAAGCACATGGTTATGCACATGCACCCACACGCACAGTCTACCACATGGCTGAAGCAGGCGGCGTGAATCTTGCTCCAGCACACTCGAGAGGCCCTACGTGCAGGTGCCTGCAGGCCTCCAGTGTAAAAGCATGTATGCTCACGTACACCTCTGTCCTGGCCACTGGTGCGTAGGCCACACAGTCATCAAAGCTGGTCCCTGCATGCCAAGTGCAGCCTGGAGGGAGTCAGATGTGCTTGCTACCCCTAAAGGGAGGAAACCTACTTTAGGAGCTAGGAGGAGGAAGGCAGCCCCCAGGGCCATAACTATGCCACTGCCCAGCACGTAGCACACTCCTGCACGCACTTACTTTTTTCTTTTTTTAAGGTAAGGTTTCGCTGGGAGTGGTGGCACACACCTTTAATCCCAGCTCTCTGGAGGCAGAGGTAGGAGGATAAGCATAAATTCAAGACCACCCTGAGACTACATAGTGAATTCCAGGTCAGCCTGGGCTAGAATGAGACCCTATCTCAGAAAACCAAAAAAAAAAAAAAAAAGGTTACTTAGGTTTCAAGGTAGGGTTTCACTCTAGCCCAGACTGACCTGGAATGCACTACTACATAGTTTCAGGGTGGCCTTGAACTCACGGTGATCCTCCTGCCTCTGCCTCCCAAGTGCTGGGATTAAAGGCATGCACCACTATGCCCAGCAAACCCAACAGACTGACCTTTTATTTTATTTTCTTAATATATCTTATTTATTTATTTGAGAGAGAGAAAGAGGAAGGGGGGAGTGAGAGAGAGAGAATGGGCTTGCCAGGGGCTCCAGCCACTGCAAATGAACTCCAGAGGCATGCGCCCCCTTGTGCATCTGGCTTATGTGGGTTCTAATTGAACTTGAATCCTTTGGCTTTGCAGGCAAATGCCTTAAATGCTAAGCCATCTCTCCAGACCCTTGTTTTGTTTTTTTTTTTTCAGTGTAGGGTCTCCCTCTAGCCCAGGCTGACCTAGCACTCACTTTATGGTACCAGGGTGGTCTTGAACTCATGGTGATCCTCCTATCTCTGACCCCTGAGTGCTGGGATTGGGGTCAAAGACATGTGCCACTACACCTGGCGCTCGCGCTCGCTCTCGCTCTCTCTCTCTCTTTTTTTTCCCCCAAAGGCAGGGTCTCACTCTACCTCAGGCTGACCTGGAATTCACTGTGTATTCTCAGGATGGCCTTGAACTCCTGGCAATCCTCCTACCTCTGCCTCCAGAGTGCTGGGATTAAAGACGTGTGCCACCACGCCCGGCTTTTTTTTTTTTTTTATAATGTTTTTTGAGGTAGGGTCTCTCTCTAGCCCAGGCTGACCTGAAATTTACTATGTAGTCTCAGACTGGCCTCAAACTTACCGAGATCTTCCCATCTCGGCCTCCCTGGAGTGCTGAGATTAAAGGCACATTCCGCCAAGCCTTTTATGTGTAGGGGCTGTTCAGGACTTAGTCCCATCTTGATCCTCAGTTTACCAGACTTCCCTCTTCCCAGGGAAGTGTGACTGCCTCACTGGATGCCGAGCCTTAAGACCATCTGAAGACACAGTGTCCTTCTCCTGCAGCTCTTTCAATCCTAGAGCTGAGCAGTGGCTGGCCCTTTTAGCTCCATTCAGAGAGCTCAGGAAACTCCCAAGATCCACTGCCTAAGAAAGAGGCAGCTTGGGTTACAGAGATGGCTTAGTGGTTGAGGTGCTTGCCTGCAAAGCCTAAGGGCTCATGTTCGACTCTCCAGGTCCCACGTAACGCAAATGCACAGTGGTACAGGCACGCAGTGTCGCACATGGGCGCAAGGGGTACATGTGTCTGGAGCTCGATTTCTGCAGCTGGAGGTCCTGGTATGCCCTCTCTCTCTAGCATTAAAAAGAAGAAGAAGGGCTGGAGAAATGGCTGAGTGAATTCCAGGTCAGCCTGAGCCAGAGTGAGACCCTACCATGAAAAACCAAAAAAGAAGAACAAAAACAAAAACACCTCTTGCCCCTAGCCCTAGTGGTGCCCACGACTTGATGTCTAATCTTGCCCAGACTGCGTCTGCCTTCCCTTTACACTGGGACTCATAGGGTGGAGGTGGGGGCTCTGTCACCCCTCTCAGCAGAAAAGCCCCCAGAATCAATTGGACCCTCCTTCCTGGGACAGCTGGACTCTACCTCTCTCTATAGCACCTAAGCCCCGCCGTGGAGGGCCCCCTCCCCCCAGCTGAGCCCCTCGCTGCCGCCCTCTACCAGACTCGAATGCAAACTGAGCAGCAGCCACATGCCCTGCGCCGCCACCCCCCCCTACAGATTTTTCTGGTTCTTATTAATGTAAATGAAATCTGCTCTGAGCGTCCTTAATGGAAAGCGTTCCTGGAATTTGTGCACACATGGGGAGGAGTAGGGGGCTGAGTTTAACTCTTGCGCAGCCAGACTCAGACTAGCCAGTTTGTGGTGACCCTGGGGCTACGGCGGGGTGCGCTGAAGAACTGGGTAAGTTCTTCATTCCTCCCTAGAATTCTGTCCTGACATCAAGGGCGGCAAAGCTTTCCTTACACTCTGCCCCTTGTCCTGGGCCCAGGTGGGAAGAATTCTCACCTGAGGAAACTGTGTAACCTGGACAGAAAGGGACAGTCCTTGCCTGGCGAGGTGGCGCACGCCTTCAATCCCAGCACTCGGGAGGCAGAGGTAGGAGGATCACTGTGAATTCGAGGCCACCCTGACACGACAGTGAATTCCAGGTCAGCCTGGGCTACCGTGAGACCCTACCTCAAAAAGCAAATAAATAAATAATAAAAGGAAAAAAAAAAAAAAGAAAGGGACAGTCCTAGAAAGTCCTTGATTAAGAAGGGCTCAGCCAAAAACTGGGCCCTAGCGTCTGAATGGAGGGAGGATAGCTGTCAGGCCGTGTGTTTTGCCCTCATCCAGCTCTGCCTGCTTTTGGGCATCCTGCACAGAGAAGACCCACCCGGGTGGGCGCCCCTCTTCCTCCTCCCTTCTTCTCTCCTGAGATAGATCTGCCAGGATCATAACTGTAACTGCGAGGAGGGGAGCTTTGGGACCCCCAGATTGGAAGCCTGAGGCCAGTTGTCATAAGGAGCAGAAAAGCTCTTGGCCTGGAGCCTGCAACATGCCCTGCCTGGCTCCTTCTGCAGCTCCCAATGCTTGTTCTGGCACAGCCCTCGGCCTGGCCCCACTGGAGCGGCGTTTTTACTGCCTTTCCCGGCCGCCGGGCCGGGGATGTCTGCTTCATTGGCGGGGGTAGGGGGAGAGTCTAAGATTTCAATGTCTCCCAGGTGTGGCTCAGTGTGGAGGATGCCTTGGGGAGGCTGGCTGAGAGGCCCGCACCTGGGGGTGGGAGGTGTGGGGCTAGGGGAGGAGCTCATGAGTGGTGGGGGCGCTGCGGGAAGGGGAGGAGGGGAAAAGCGACTCAAGGGTGGGGGTGAGTCCTTGGAAAGAGGGAGTGACTCTGAGGGACAGAGGCTAGGGAGGGGAGAGGAACAGGAAACTTAGAGGGGCTTAGGGTCTAGGGGCTAAGGAATAGGAGAAGGGAGGATCAGAGGCATGGGGGGCTGCAGAAGGGGAGTGGGGTGGGGGGCAGGGGCTCAGAACAGACCTGACTTCCACTGGGGACAATAGACTGAGGATCCTCTTTCCCACCCACACCTGTCAGGCAGCTGGGGGAGGAGAATGACCCACTTAGCTGCCTCTTTCCCTAGGCTTCCACTAATGAGCACTCTGGGCTTTGGGAGGCTGCCGTCCCCCCAAGGCTGTGCCTGAGGCTGTCCCTGCTCAGCCCCCACCCCTGGCCCATCATTATCCACGGGGTGTTCATTGGCTCTGGATGTCCCCCTTGTTTGCAGACATGCTTGAGGAGGAATCTCTGGGGCCCCCCAAATGCCCTCTCTCTGCTCTTAGTCTCCCTACTTCCCCAGACTCGGGAGACAAAGGCTCCCCGATCTGATCCCTGCTGTGCGCAGCTCGGCTTTGAGCGGAGAGCTTTGATTCCACCTGTGGGTCCCACCAGCATGCCAATGAGGAGGCAAGGCGGCAGGATGCTCGTGGCACACTGGCCAGCTGGGAGAGGTGGGCCGGGGCCTCCCGCAGGAGCCCTCCCCAAGTGGACAGTCTGCTCAGCTCACCCAGGGGCTTGCAGCGTTTGCAGTCAGAGAGGAAAGGGGTTGGTGATGGATGATTCACGGGGGCGGCGGCGGGGTGGGGGGGAAGCACAGGTCTGGGGATGGTGAACTGAAGTGGCACTGGGGACACATACTTGTGGGAAGGTGGGAGCGAAGGGCTCATGGAGGATGGGGGAAGGGCGTGGAGCAGTTCTGGGAGGTGGGCATGTGGGGTAGGAGGTGTGGGGTGAAGAAGGGCGAGGCTTGTGCAAGCAGAGCTCCTTGCTGACAGCATGAGGCGTGAGCTCTGCAGACATCTACACAGCGTAGCTCTGGTAATCCCAGCACTTGGGAGGCAGAGGTAGGAGAATCTCTGTGAGCTCGAGGCCACCCTGAAACTACCTACTGAATTCCAGGTCAGTCTGGGCTAGAGTGAGACCCTACCTCAAAAAAACCAAAAAAAAAGGGCTGGAGAGATGGCTTAGCGGTTAAGTGCTTGCCTGTGAAGCCTAAGGGCCGCGGTTCGAGGCTCGGTTCCCCAGGTCCCACGTTAGCCAGATGCACAAGGGGGCGCACACATCTGGGGTTCGTTTGCAGAGGCTGGAGGCCCTGGCGCGCCCATTCTCTCTCTCTCCCCCTCTGTCTTTCTGTGTCTGTCGCTCTCAAATAAATAAATAAGAAATGAACAAAAAAAAATATTAAAAAAAAAATTAAAAAATAAATTAAAAAAATAAAAGAAAAAAAACAACAGGCATAGCTCTGGGAGGCAGTAGAGGAGCATGGCCCGGAAGATGTGGTGCACAGTTGCGGCTCTCAGGACACTTGGGGTTGGGGGGGTAGTCCTGGGACTCCGTGGGGGTCATGATGAGGATGAGGGAACAGTAGGCAGGCAGCGAGGGTGAGCAGCGGCTGTGTGAGGCGCACAGCTCTCAGGGGTGCCCCATGAAAAGGCAGTCTAGGGAGGAGGCTGCAATTTCTCCCATAGCCTTGGCCTCATTAGTCTTTTCTTCTCACACATTCTTGGGGTGCAAAGTGAAGTCTGGTTGCTGGAATATGCCCAAGTCCACAAGGTCTCCTCCCCAGGCTTCCCACTCCTCCTGTATCCCTGCTATCCATCTGTCCTCTCCCTCCTGAGAATCCCAAGGCCCAGGTGGCACTCTGTCCCCTCCCAGCACCCTCATTAGGGAAGTGCTCTGAGGTCCTTCTGCAGCATCTGCCCCCCACCCCCACCCACCCACGGCCCCACCCCCTCCCAGCCAGCTGCAGGCTCTAGCCCCTAGAGCCTGATAAATATTTATGCCAAGATAAGCAGAATCTGCCAGGTCCTGGCCCAAACCTTTGTCCTGAGAGCAGGAGAGGGAGAAACAACCTCAAACCACAAGCCTTTAGCTTCTAGGGACAGAGCCAAGTCTGGGGGTGTCAGGTTCTGGTCGGCCCCAGTGGGTAGCAGTCACTGACATTCTACACTGGGCAGTGATGGGGTAAGGTCAGACTCAGGGGAAGCCAGCTGGCATGGGACAGGGCTCAGAATCCGAATGTGGCGAGGGGCTTTCCTCCAAGGTGCTATATAGGTCAGGTCCCATTTCCCCTACACCCCTCATCACACAGTCTGTTCCCCAGTGCCAGGCTGAGGAGGCCCAGAGAGGAAGACAGCTTTCTATAGTCAAACTACACCATCCATCTGCCACCCTGGCTTCCAACTCCAAGTCTTAACGACTTCAGTAACTTTCTAAGCCAAGACAATAAATACCAACCAATGGGGACTGGAGGACTCTCTGAGAGGCCAATATAAGGGAAGCACCCCAGCCTCCTATCACAGGTCATAGGGTTCTGCCTCCAACTCAGGACACGCTCTTCAGTACTGGCCCTCCCCATCCCCTACATGGTTCTCCACGGGAGGGTCAGGACGAATAGCAAGAAGAGTTGGGCTGAGAGATGGCTTTGTGGTTAAGGCACTTGCTTGTGAAGCCTAAGGACACAGGTTTAATTCCCCAAGATCCACGTACGCCAGATGCACCAAGTGGCGCATGTGTCTGGAGTTCTTTTGCAGGGGCTAGAAGCCCTGGCACGCCCATTCTCTCTCTATCTCTCTCTCCCTCTATCAAATAACTAGAAAAATAAAAAATATCTAAGTCAGGTGTGGTGGCGCATGCCTTTAATCCCACCATGAGAGGCAGAAGTAGGAGTATTGCCATGAGTTTAAGGCCACCCCAAGACTACATAGTGAATTCCAGATTAGCCTGGGCTAGAGCGAGACCCTATCTTGAAAAAAAATATATATATATATATATATTTTTTTTTAATATATATATGATATTTATATTAAAATGGGGCCAGGGCTGGAGAGATGGCTTAGCTGTTAAGCGCTTGCCTGTGAAGCCTAGGGACCCCAGTTCGAGGCTTGATTCCCCAGTACCCATGTTAGCCAGATGTACAAGAGGGTGCACGCGTCTGGAGTTTGTTTGCAGTGGCTGGAGGCCTTGATGCACCCATTCTCTCTCTTTCTCTGCCTCTTTCTCTCTCTGTCTGTCACTCTCAAATAAATAAAAATAAAAAATATTTTAAAACAGGGTGCTGAAGAGATGGCTTAGTAGTTAAGGAGCTTGCCTGCAAAGCCAGAAGACCCAGGTTTGATTCCCCAGGACCCACATAAACCAGATGGACAAGGTGGCACATGTGTTCGTTTGCAGTGGCTGGATGCCCTGGCATGCCCATTCTCTCTCTCTCTCTCTCCCTTTCTCTCCCTTTTCTCTCCCTCTGACTGCCTCTGTCTGTCCCTCTCTCTCTCTCTCTCTCTCTTTCTCTCTCTCAAATAAATAAATAAAAATAAGCCAGGTGTTGTGGTGCATGCCTTTAATCCCAGCACTTGGGAGGCAGAGGTAGGAGGATCTGATCTCCATGAGTCCGAGGCCACCCTAAAAATACATAGTGAATTCCAGGTCAGCTTGAGCTAGAATGAAAAATCAAAATAATAGTAATAATAATAATAAGTAAATAAACACAATTTAAAAAAGAAAGTTAAGCCAGGCGGAGTTCAAGGCCACCTTGAAACTACATAGTGAATTCCAGAATTGCAGGTCAGCCTGGGCTAGAGTGAAACCCTACCTCGAAAAAAAAAGGGGGGGGTGTTAATGGTCGTCAAGCAAGCAGTCAAACGGTCAGCAGACTGTGTCCCAGTGCAAGCTAAATAATCTCCCCACATAGGGTCAGATACTCAGTCATCATGGGGTGTAATACCCAAAGTTAGGCAGATACTACCACACCCATCATGCTGAGTACCATCCTTGGCCTGGGTATATCTTCTTGGGGCACAGCTAAGCACTTTTGCTTGGGGAATACATACCCACACTGTGAGAGGGGACAAAGCAACCAGAGTGCGAGTAGTGCCCCAAGTTCATGAACAAATGCTGCACTGGTGGGGGAGCTTTAGTGCAGGTGGGGTGTGGGTAAATCTCAGTGCTCTCCAGACATAAAGACTGTCCCTTGTTCGTGGGTATACATATGGCACCTTGAACACAATGAAGGACTCCATACATACCATGGGAGTAAACATCACGTTGCATGTGGTAAACCAGACACAGGGCTTGTGCTGGAGACAGAGTGGACACTGTGCATGACACAATTTAACTTTTTAATGTTTTTGTAAATATTTTTTGTTTTTATTTTTATTTATTTATTTGAGAGTGACAGAGAGAGAGAGAGGCAGATAGAGAGACAGAATGGGCGCGCCAGAGCATCCAGCCACTGCAAATGAACTCCAGATGCGTGCGCCCCCATGTGTATCTGGCTAACGTGGGTCCTGGGGAATTGAGCTTCAAACCCGGGTCCTTAGGCTTCACAGGCAAGCACTTAACCGCTAAGCCATCTCTCCAGCCCTTTATTTTTAAATTTATTTGCAAGCAGAGAGAGAAGAGAGACAGACACAGAGAGAATGTGCATGCCATGGCCTATAGCCACTGCAAACAAACTCCAGATGCATGCCCCCCGCCCCGCCCCCGTGTATCTATTTTGAGATAGGGTCTCAACGAGATAGGATCTCACTGTAGCCCAGGCGAACCTGGAATTCACTATGTAGTCTCAGGGTGGCCTCGAACTCATGGCAAACCTTCTACCTCTGCCTCCCGAGTGCTGGGATTAAAGGCATGCGCCACCACGCCTGGCTATTAGTGACAGTTTTTGGCTAGGGCATTTAAATTAAAGTAGCCATGGTGACTCACGTCTATAATTCCATCATTTAGGAGGTTGAGGCAAGAAGATTGTCATGAGTTCAAGAACAGCCTGAGCTATAATAAAACAAAACAAGGTCTGGAGAGATGGCTTAGCAGTTAAAGGCACTTGTCTGCAAAGCCAAAGGACCCAGGCTCAATTTCCCAGTACCCACATAAAGGCGGATGTACAATGTGGCACATGTGTCTGGAGTTCCCTTGCAGTGGCTAAAGGCCCTGGAGCTCCCATTCTATTTTCTCTATCTGCCTCTCTCAAAAAAAAAAAAAAAAGGTAAACTGGGTGTGGTGGCGCACACCTTTAATCCCAGCATTTGGGAGGCAGAGGTAAAAGGATCACTGTGAGTTTGAGGCCACCCTGAGACTACATAGAAAATTACAGGTCAGCTTGAGCTAGAATGAGACCCTACCTTGGGGAAAAAAAAAAGTGGTGCATTAGTCTGAAGGTTTGTTCTTGTTGTCTTAAATTATTTATTTACTTATTTATGTTCATTTTTATTTATTTATTTGAGAGTGACAGACAGAGAGAGAGAGAAAGAGAGAATGGGCATCTAGGGCCTCCAGGCACAGCAAACAAATTCCAGATGTGTGCACCCCCTTGTGCATCTGGCTAACGTGGGTCCTGGGGAATCAAGCCTTGAACTGGGGTCCTTAGGCTTCACATACTCATTCTCTCTCTCTAGCTCTCTTTTTTTTCCTTTGGTTTTTCATGGTAGGGTCCCGCTTTGGAATTCACTATGTAGTCTCAGGCTGGCTCTGAAATCTTGCTGATCCTCCTACCTCTGCCTCTCAAGTGCTGGGATCAAAGGCTGTGCCACCATGCCTGGCACTCTCGCTCTCAAATAAATAAGTAAAATATGAAAAAAAAATTTTAAAGGCTGGAGGGATGGCTTAGTGGTTAAGGTGTTTGCCTCCAAAGCCAAAGGACCTAGGTTCAATTCCCCAGGACCCACGTAAACCCAATGCACAGGGGGCACGTGCATCTGGAGTTAGTTTGCAGTGGCTGGAGGCCCTGGTGTGCCCATTCTTTCTTTCTTTCTCTCTCTCTCTCTCAAATAAATAAAAAAAATATATATTTTAAATATGAAAAAATAAATAAAACAACAAAACTACCTTGAAATTAAGTCCTTGCTAATGAACTCAGCAGAACCCAGGCATTCTAGCCCAGGGTGTGACCTATGAAATCAGCTGTGGTTTCCTGACCCGCTCATAGCTGCAGGCTCCACAATGCATCTAACGAAGCTCTGCCCAGCTGGGCTCAGGGCTGTGGGGAAGTGGAGCAGCGCAGGAGGTCTAGGGAAGAGCTGCCCGAGGAGGAGCCTCTCTCCCTCTCTCTCTCTCCCTCTCTCTCTCTCTCCCTCCCTCTCCCTCTCTCTCTCTCTCTCTCTCTCTCTCTCTCTCTCTCTCTCCCTTTCTCCCTCTCTCTCTCTCTCGTTCCTGTCCCATGGTCCTCAGGTCCTCTTCCTCTTCATTGAAGCTTGAGGGACACCCAGAAAAGCTCTCTAGGAGAAGCAGGTCCACAAAATGTAGGCTGGAGACTGACATGGAGCCAGTCCCTGGCTGGGGTTCTCCCCTGTTGGCTCAGTCTGCTGCCTGTGGTCCCAGGTAAAGTCCTTGGGCAAAGAGGAATGCCACTGGCACAGTAGGGCCAAGTGGCTGCACCCAACATGGCACAACACAGCTCGGGTTGAGGAGGACGATCAGGGCAGCTTCAGGGCTACCAGCCAAGGGCAGCTTGGCAGTATCTGTCTACAGAAAGATCTCAGCTAGCTTTTTTCTTTTTCTTTTTCTTTTTTTTTAAATTTTTTATTTATTTATTTGAGAGCCACAGACACAGAGAGAAAGACAGATAGAGGGAGAGAGAGAGAATGGGCACGCCAGGGCTTCCAGCCTCTGCAAACGAACTCCAGACGCGTGCGCCCCCTTGTGCATCTGGCTAACGTGGGACCTGGGGAACCGAGCCTCGAACCGGAGCCCTTAGGATTCACAGGCAAGCACTTAACCGCTAAACCATCTCTCCAGCCCTTCTTTTTCTTTTTTGAGCTAGGGTCTCACTCTAGCTCAGGCTGACCTGGAATATGCTATGTATTCTCAGGGTGGCCTTGAACTCATGGCAATTCTCCTACCTCTGCCTCCCGGGTGCTGGGATTAAAGGTATATGCCACCACGCCAGGGTATCTTTTTGTCTTTTCTTGTTTTTTTTTTTTTTTTTTTTTTAAGATTTATTTTTATTATTTATTAGAGACAGAGAGCGGCTTGAGGAAGAAAGAGAGAGTGAGTGAGAATGGGTGCACCAGGGCCTCTAGTCACTGCAAACAAACTCCAGAACTCCAGATGCATGTGCCACCTTGTGCATCTGGCTTACTTGGGTCCTGGAGAATTGAACCAGGGTCCTTAGGCTTTGCAGGCAAACACTTTAACTGCTAAGCCATTTCTCTAGCCCCATCTTTTGATTTTATTTTCTTTCCCTTTTTTTGTTTTTTGTTTTTCAAGGTAGGGTCTCACTCTAGCTCAGGCTGACCTGGAATTCACTATGGAGTCTCAGGGTGGCCTTGAATTCACAGAGATTCTCCTACTCTGCCTCCTGAGTGCTGGGATTAAAGGTGTGCGCCACTACGCCCGGCACCTTTTCAGTTTTTTAAGGTAGAGTCTCACTCTAGCCCAGTGTACCCTGGAATTCACTGTGTAGTCTCAGGGTGGCCTTGAATTCACAGTGATCCTCTTACCTCTGCCTCCCAAGTGCTGGGATTAAAGGCGTGTGCCACCATACCAAGCTTCCTTCTTTCTTTATTTTTACATTTATTTACTTACTTGAAATAGAGAGAGGCAGAAAGATAAGGAAAGAGACAGAGAGCATGCCAGGGCTTCCAGCCACTGCAAATGAACTCCAGATGCACGTGCCACCTTGTTCATCTGGCTTATGTGAATCCTAGGGAATCGAACCAAGGTCCTTTAGCTTTACAGGCAAGCAAGTTAACCACTATGCCATCTCTCCAGTCCTATTTTTTTTGTTGTTTATTTTTATTTATTTATATGACAACAACAGACAGAGAGAGAAAGCATCAGAGAAAGAGAGAGAATGGGCATGCCAGGGCTTCCAGCCACTACAAATGAACTCCAGATGCGTGCACCCCTTGTGCATCTGGCTAACGTGGGTCCTGGGGAATCGAGCCTCGAACTGGGGTCCTTAGGCTTCACAGGCAAGTGCTTAACCACTAAGCTATCTCTTCAGCCCCAGTTCTATTTTTACTTATTTACTTATTTGGGTTTTCAAGGTAGGGTTTTGCTCTAGCCCAGGTTGACCTGGAATTCACTATGTAGTCTCAGGGTGGCCTCAGACTCATGGTGATCCTCCTACCTCTGCCTCCCAAGTGCTGGGATTAAAGGCACGTGCCACCATACCCGGCTTTTATTATTTATTTATTTGACAGCAACAGAGAGATTGAGAGAGAGAGAGAGAGAGAGAGAATGGGTGCACCAGGGCCTCCAGCCACTGAAAATGGATTCCAGATACATGCTCCACCTTGTGCATCTGGCTTACATGGGTCCTGGGGAACTGAGCCTCAAACTAGGGTCCTTAGGCTTCACAGGCAAGTGCTTAGCCTCTAAACCATCTCTCCAGCCCCTATTTTTATTTAGTTGTATTATTATTATTATTATTGTTATTTATTTATTTTGGTTTTTTGAGGTAGAGTTTCATTCTAGTCCAGGCTGACCTGGAATTCACTATGTAGTCTCAGGAGTTTGAGGATGGCCTCAAACTCATGGCAATCCTCTTACCTCTACCTCCCAGCTGCTGGGATTAAAGGCATGTGCCACCAGCCCGGCTCTCTTTGTTTTTATTTTATTTATTTATTTGGGGGGGATTGCTCTAAGCCTACACCGACCTGGTACTCACTATGAATTCTCAGGCTGGCCTTAAACTAACAGTGATCCTCCTACTTCTGCCTCCAGAGTGCTGGGATTAAAGACGTGCTCCACCATGCCAGACTCTCTTTCTTTGCCTTGGTATTTACATTGCCCTCCTGGGCAGACCAGGAATGTCAGCCTTCCTTGTACTCCTATTTCCTAAGAATCATGTGACCAGGCCATGCCCTCACCTCAAGAGAACTCTGGGAACAGACCTGGGAATCTTGACTGGAACAAGATCATGTAAAGTAACCTGATGGGTGGGGTGGAAAGGTGGATACACCAAAGCCCTCCTCCTCCTCTACTGACTGTTCTGTGTATACACACACAGAGAGAGAGAGAAAGAGAGAGAGAGAGAGACAGGTCTCCAAGGCCACAAGCAGCCCATATGATCTCCAAAGCTCAGCTACATTAATGCATTAATGGAAGAGCCTGAGACTCCAGGAGCCACAATGCTCCCAGGTGTGTCTAACAAGCATTTTAAGGCATCACTGGGTAACCCAAGAGACTCGCTCTGCTCGTAGACTCTCAGGCCATGGGGCCAGTGGGCCTGCGCGGCCAGCCCTGAGCGCAAAGCTTGTGATGTGAAAGGTCCCGGCCGAACTGATGGTTTGCACAGTGAGGACCAGGCTGTAGTCAGTTCGCCTGGGGTTCTGCCTGCCCCGGCGGAGAGTATCATCAGAGATGGCAGCAGCAACCTCTCTGCCTCTTTCTGGACTGTCACGCAAAATCAGAGTCCTGGGAACCTGGGCCGTGGAAGAGAGGACTGTTGCCTACTGGAGCAGTGTGTGTAGTGGCCCTCCAGGTGTGTGTCACCACCACCAGCGTATTAGGCGGCTGTCCTGCGAGCGTTCTGGAGTCGCTCCCTGGCCACTGACTTCTTCCTCGGGACCAGTGGCCAGAGAGAGCACGTTACACATTCTAACTTCCCGAGGCCAGGAGGAGCTAAGCAGATGGTGATCTTGCAGCTGGGGGTTCTACCCAGCTAGGAACCCAGTTGAAGTAGGCTCAACACCCCACTCCAGTTTCCTAGGCTGGAAATAGTATGAGATAAGAGTGGGTGGTGGGAGCTAAGGGATTACTCCTCAAAAATTCTTTCTCCTATGACCCCACTTCTAGGGAGGATGGGCACAGCCTGGGCCAACTGGTCCCCTGGAAAGGTGGGGGGGGGTAGATCCAGACCCTCTAGCCCCCCCCACTCCTACCTGCTCAAGCCCAAGACCCCGCCTCCTCTGCCCACCCCCTCCGGCCACATCCCAAATCCCCAATCCCAGCAGCAGACCTCGGTGTTTGCCTGTTGCCATGGTGATGGGATGCACCTTTCTGTTACTATGGCAACTAGCCAGGGGTTTTTAAAATTCAGTTGAGGTAATTTCCACCCCTCAATCCTCATCCTCAGACACCTCGTTTCTTCTCTTTTCTTCTTTGACCATTAGAACGTTGGGCGGGAGTTTCCTCAGCCACCAGCCAGAGATGAATGGTTAGAACCATTCATCTCTGGGAAGACTTAGCCAGTGCCTCCCTGACTCCTCCATCCAGACTAAAGCCCAGGGACAGAAAAGAACAGCTTTCTTCCCACTCCCTCCCAGGCCCGGGTCACAGGGAGATGAGAGCTTCATGTAGCTTGACAAGCAGAGGCCAGCATACCTGGGTGGCTGGGTCAGGACGCAGCATAGATGGCTACGTGACTATGCAGGAGCAAGGAAGTCCATAGGGACCCTCGCGGGCCTCCCACTGTGTCCCCAGGGCTCATCCAAGGATTTCAAGACACCAGGGCTCAGACCTTGAGACAACAAGGGGCAGATGTTGTTTATACTGTATCCTGGTTTGTTAAGGAGCTTATGATGGCAGAAGCCTGGGCTGACTGGATTCCAGGCAGAGGGTATCTGGGAAAGAAGGAAGGAGGGGGACGCGGACACTGTCCAGCAGCTGCCCCACCCCCACTCCACTTTTCCATCCCTAGACACCTAATTCATTAAGTACAGTCATTGCAAATTCATGAAGGTCCGGTCCGTATCTCCCCCCCCCCCAGACCTGGCTCCTGACAGGAAGAAGAGAAGCTGATGGCCCAGGTCGAGGTCCTCATCTCCACTAAGCTCAGTGGACAGTGAATGACATCTGAGAGACAGTAGGGTCACACAGGTCACACTGGTCCAGGCTCTCTCATCTGTATGTGGCTCTTTCACACCTTGGCTTGGCTGTAACAGGCTGATTGACTCACGGTGGGGCCTCCATCAGGAAAGAGGGTTTTTTTAATATATTTTTTGTTTATTTTAATTTATTTATTTTGAGAGTGACAGAAAGACAGAGAAAGAGGCAGATAGAGAGAGAGAATGGGCGCTCCAGGGCCTCTGGCCACTGCAAACAAACTCCAGACACGTGCGCCCCCTTGTGCATCTGGCTAACGTGGGTCCTGGGGAATGGAGCCTCGAGCCGGGGTCCTTAGGCTTCATAGGCAAGTGCTTAACTGCTAAGCCATCTCTGCAGCCCAGAAAAGAGGTTTTTTTTTTTTTTTTTTTTTTTTTCCCAGCCCTCCCTTTTTTATTTGAGAGAAAGAGGCAGGTAAAGAGAGAGACAGAATGAGTGTGTCAGACCTTCAGCCTCTGAAAATAAAGTCCAGATGCATGCACCACCTTGTGCATCTGGTATACATGGGTCCTGGGGAATCGAACCTGGGTCTTTTGGTTTTGTGGGCAAGGGTCCCAACTGCTAAGCCAGCTCTCAAGCCCTGGACTTTTTTTTTTTTTCACAATTTTTATTAACATTTTCCATGATTATAAAAAATATCCCATGGTAATACCCTCCCTCCCCCCCACACTTTCCCCTTTGAAATTCCATCCTCCATCATATTACCTCCCCATTACAATCATTGTACTTACATATATACAATACCAACCCATTAAGTACCCTCCTCCCTTCCTTTCTCTTCCCTTTATATCTCCTTTTTAACTTACTGGCCTCTGCTACTAAGTATTTTCCTTCTCACGCAGAAGCCCAATCATCTGTAGCTAGAATCCACATATGAGGGAGAACATGTGGCACTTGGCTTTCTGGGTCTGGGTTACCTCACTTAGTATAATCTTTTCCAGATCCATCCATTTTTCTGCAAATTTCATAACTTTATTTTTCTTTACCGCTGGGTAGAACTCCACTGTATAAATGTGCCACATCTTCATTATCCACTCATCTGTTGAGGGACATCTAGGCTGGTTCCATTTCCCAGCTATTATAAATTGAGCAGCAATAAACATGGTTGAGCATGTACTTCTAAGGAAATGAGATGAGTCCTTAGGATATATGCCTAGGAGTGCTATAGCTGGGTAGAAAAGAGGTTTTGAGAAGGGCTCCCCCCAAGCTCCACTCTGTGTCTGTCTGTTCCCCATCCCCTCCATCACTGGGGCAGAGTTGGAGGCGGGGGAAGGGGGGCCTCTCTCTCCTTGAAGTGGACTCCACATCATTCTCACTGCAGCAGCCCCGGCCTGTTTCCTTAAAATCAGAAACCACAGAGCCATCGGATAAGTGTCCGAGACAAACGGAAGCCACCCTCAGCCTCCCAGGTACCCTTAGGAGCAACAATCCTTCTGGAGGCACAGATGGAAAGACTGGCTTTGGTGTTGGGGTGCTACAGAGAGCCCTTAGGTTGAAGGCCCTGTTTTGGCTTTTTTATTTTTGGGTTTCCGAGGTAGGGTCTCGCTCTGTCCCAGGCTGACCTGGAATTCACTATGTAGTTTCAGGGTGGCCTCGAACTCACAGCGATCCTCCTGTCTCTGTCTCCTGAGCGCTGGGATTAAAGGTGGGCACCACCACGTCCGGCTTTGTGGGCCCACTCCTGCTCTTCCCTTCTCAAGCAGAGATCAGAGAGGATAGGGGTGTTTGGGGTAAGCATTGCCCTTCCTGCTGTCGTCCAATAAACAGGAACCCCAGCCATAGACTCCATTCTTCCTGAGGGAGGGGAGTCCCAGAAGCCCTTCCCACCAAGCGTCACAAGGCCCACAAAGTACCCGAACACCTGGGTCTGCACCCCACCACGTGCAGACAATAAAGTCTGTTTGACACTTTCTGTGAGTTATGACTCCCATCAGCCTTGTAGGCCTCCACTGGCCTAGACAAAGCCACATGGTTCTTGACGGCAGGCATCATTAATTCTTCTGTTGTCCTGCCAGCTAGCGTGATAGGTGGGAGAGGAGGGGTTAAACCCGCGCCTCAGCCAAAGAGATGGTGGTCCAGGAAGGGAATGAGGGTGGAGGGTCAGGGTGAATGCCTCCCTCCAGCACCTACCCGCTGTCCTTCCAACCCTGCCTCTCCCGGCTTCTGCGACTAGAGCAGCCCTAGGCCCAGAGCAAGTCCCAGGTGAGGGTGAATTCCTCAACCTTCCCTTTACACATCTCTCAGCTCCTAGGCTCCTGAGGGTGTCTGACAGCCAGGTACCCCTTCCTACAGCTACAGTAATGTCCCAGGGACAGGGATAGCCAGGGGCTCCAAAAGAACTCCCTGAGACCCAACAAAAAAAAAAAAAAAAAAAAAAAAAAAACAGGGCTGGAGAGATGGCTTAGCGGTTAAGCGTTTGCCTATGAAGCCTAAGGACCCCGGTTCAAGGCTCGATTCCCCAGGACCCACGTTAGCCAGATGCACAAGGGGGCGCACGAGTTCGTTTGCAGTGGCTGGAAGCCCTGGTGCACCCATTCTCTCTCTCTCTGCCTATTCCTCTCTCTGTCTTTTGCTCTTAAATAAATAAATAAATAAAACCAAAAAAAAAAAAAAAAAGCCGGGTGTGGTGGTGCACGCCTTTAATCCTAGCACTCGGGAGGCAGAGGTAGGAGGATCACCATGAGTTCAAGGCCACCCTGAGACTACAGAGTTAATTCCAGGTCAGCCTGGACCAGAGTGAGACCCTACCTCAAAAAAAAAAAAAAAAATTTAAAACTCCCTGACATCAGGGACCCAGTTTTGAGCAATACTCTAGCTCCACAGAGGCCTTCCACACTTGAGACCCCAAGGCTGAAGTCCTGGGGTGTGCTGTTGTTCTCATGTGAGCAGCAGTCAGGGGGTGAATGCCATCGAGTGTGATGCGATCAAGTCTGGGATTAGCTGATAAGACCCTCCAGGAAGGTCCCTGGCCCTGGCAGGCTTACATAGGACTGGGATCCTATCTCGAGTTTGATGAAGGGTACAAGTGAGAGAGGAATCATCAGGATATGTTGGAGTTGATCCAAGGCAGCTCCATCTCAGATACCTGGTTCTAGACAGTGCCTCTGTCCCCTAGTATCCAAGCCAGCAGATATATATATATATAGATATATAGATATATAGATATATAGATATATAGATATATAGATATATAGATATATAGATATATAGATATATAGATATATAGATATATAGATATATAGATATATAGATATATAGATATATAGATATATAGATATATAGATATAGATATATATATATACACACACACATATATTTTGTATATATATTTTATTTATTTATTTATTTATTTATTTATTTTTGGTTTTTTGAGGTAGGGTCTCACTCTGGCCCAGGCTTACCTGGAATTCACTGTGTAATCTCAGGGTGGCCTCGAACTCATGGTGATCTTCCTACCTCTGCCTTCCGAGTGCTGGGATTAAAGGCGTGTACCACCACGCCCGGCTATATATATATTTTAAAGATTACATATTTTAAGAATTCTTTTTTTACATTTTTATTTATTTATTTATTTGAGAGTGACAGACGGAAAGAGGCAGATAGAGGGAGAGAGAATGGGCGCGCCAGGGCCTCCAGCCACTGCAAACAAACTCCAGATGCGTGCATCTGGATAACGTGGGTTGTGGGGAATTGAGCCTCAAACCAGGGTCCTTAGGCTTCATAGGCAAACGCTTAACTGCTAAGCCATCTCTCTAGCCCTGTTTTTATTTTTTTGTTGTTGTTGTTGGGTCTCATTCTCTAGTCCAAGCTGACCTGGAATTCACTATGTAGTCTCAGGATAGCTGACCTGGGATTAAAGGCGTGCACCACCACACCCGGTCCAGCAGTTATATTTATGGGTATGTGTGTGTATGTATACACACACACACACACACACACACACACACACACACACACACACGCCTCTCTCTATATATATTCAGAGAGCTAGAGCCTTCCCTGGCCCAGCCTGATTCCAGAATATCAAGAAACCCTAACTGGGCGTGGTGGCACACGCCTTTAATTACAGCACTCAGGAGGGAGGCAGAAGTAGGAGGATTGCCATGAGTTCAAGGCCACCCTGAGACTACAGAGTGAATTCCAAGTCAGCCTGGGCTAGATAGAGCAAGACCCTACCTTGGGGGTGGGGTGGAGGAAGGAAAAACTAAGAGGAAGAAAGAAAAGAAGGGAAGCCCTGATGGCTGTGCCTCAGTGGAAGGGTTCCCTGGGGTTCCCGACCCAGGTCTCGGGGCCCAGAGGATTGCTTCCCTAGAGAACATTTAAGAGAAAAGCTGAGGATTCGCCAGCAAGTATTTATGCCCTTCGGGATGTACCAGCTCAAACCCGGGACTTATGTCCTTGCTCTCCAGGCAGCCATCTGCCAGCCAAGAGGTGAGCATCCCCCCTCTAAGCTGTAGAACCCCAAAGGTTCAGAGTGGCAAGGAGACTTAGCCCAAATCCCACAGTGCAATGCACCCCTGGCCTCATCAGCCCCACCCCATCACCTGATCTTCTGATATTTGCCAAGGTGCATTCTTTGGGGTCATAGGGTTGACTCCTCTTTCCTCAGTCTCAGTTCTGTCTTCCAGGAAGATTCTGAGCTCCCTGTACGCAGGCAGGAAACCACACGTGGCTGATGTCCACAGCCTTCCCTACCCATCACCCACTCCCAAGGGCTGGGAAAGAAAGGGACACACAGGCTGTTTATGTGTGAGACAGTGAATAAATTTACTTTAATTTAAGTCTCGGAAATGTGTTTGTATCTTGTGGTCTGTTCAGTTAGGTGGCTGAGCTGTCACCCAGTCCTCCCTGACCTGTCTTTCCTGCTCCCACAGCCCTCGAGCAAAGATGACTAAGCCATACATGGTCTCTATCCTAAAAGGTCACAGGCTCTGGGAAAGGAAGACGGAGTACAGATGGAGCCATCTGCCCTGGGATGGGGACCACAGCGGATGTGAGCTACTGAGGAAGATAGACATGGGAGGCCGGGCGTGGTGGCACACGCCTTTAATCCCAGCAGTCTGAGAGGGATAAGGAGGACTGCTGTGAGTTCGAGGCCACCCTGAGACTCCATAATGAATTCCAGAGTGAGACCCTACCTCAAAAAAACAAAAAAACAAAACAAAACAAAAAAAACCCACTGAAATAAAAAAAAAAAAAAAAAAAGCAAGGGAGACTGTCTTGGGGAAGATGCCCCTGAGATGAGCTGTCAATATGGGCTTTCTCTGGGATCAGAGCAATGGGGGGGGGGGGGTAGAATCAGAGGAGAGGTGCTAAGGGTGGGACCTAATAGCTAGCCTGGGATGTGACTCCACGACAAGGCAGGAGTAGGGTCCTGGGTCACTGCCCATCAGTGACCTGAAGGGCAAACCTGCTCAGATCTCTCTAGCAGCTGGTCCCCATGGAGACTGAAGCCAATCAGGAAGGGATCAGGAAACATGCAGACCAGGAACACTGTGGGGTCAGATTGCGGGGGGTCTGTGTCCCCTCAGCCTTATCTGGACCCTGTTGTGTCCCTTCCCAGCAAGCACAGCATAGCTGTCGCTGAAATGGGCACCCCATCCCAGGCCCCCACCTCACCACGCCGCAAGATCTTCTGGGATACACACCAGCCAGACCTATACCTGCTCTTCCGCTCCTAGGTTACAAGGGTCAGTTCCCCCACATCTGGACAGGTAGAGCCCAGGTTGTTGTTTTATTTTTTTCCAGCAGCCGCCAGGATGGAGCCAGACTCCCTTCCTGGGAAAGTGTCTGCCCGGCTCAAGTTGCCTGAAATGGGCACCCGGCATGTGAACAAACAGAGCCTGGGCAGCGGGGTGCGGCTGGGGCCCTGAGCAGGGGTGCGCTATCCGGGTGGGACTGTCCTCGGGCCTCCTCGGAGCTTGCTGAGATCATAGGCCCTGGCTTGCCCGATGACTGCATACACCTCTAACTTCTCAGCCTCTGGCTGGCCTGCCCGTGATCAGCCAGGCTGACGTGGTCTCAGAGCCCCCCAATGATCTTTGCTCTCCTGCAACACATTACCCTCCAGGAAGACTACACCATGGCCTTCCATTCCTTGATCCACACTGAAGGGACTGTGCTGTCCTTGTCATTGTCCCAGAGCTCACACTTTTCTCTTTCTTTTTTTTTTCAAGGTAGGGTCTCTCTGTCTGTCTGTCTCTCTCTCTCTCTCTCTCTAGCTCAGGCTGACCTGGAATTCACTATGTAGTCTCAGGCTGGCCTCAAACTCACAGCCATCCTCCAGCTCTGCCTCCCAGTTGCTGGGATTAAAGCCGTGTGCCACCTTGCCTGGCTAATATTAGTATAGTGCCAAGGACAGGCTGGCACACTGTGGGTGCTCAGTAAGGATAGTAGCCCCTGGTCATGAGTCTGTGATGGGAAGACATCTAACCAGTCTGAACCTGCTGTATTCCCTGTTCCTCCCCACCCTGAAGGTTTGACTTAGACACACATCTAGATTCAGGGCACCATGGAAACTCAGCTGTCCTTTCTCTACTCCATTTATTTTACCTTTTATTTATTTATTATTATTTTTCTGGTTCTTCAAGGTAGGGTCTCACTCTAGCCCAAGCTGACCTGGAATTCACTATGTAGTCTCAGGGTGGCCTCGAACTCATGGCGATCCTCCTAGCTCTACCTCCTGAGTGCTGGGATTAGAGGTGTGTGCTACCATGCCTGGCTCCACACCATTTACAATGAAGGGACTGAAATAATCCACATCCCACTCCCCTCACTTGTGGAACTGGCCACGGGAGAGCCTTATAACCTGGGAAGAAGGCAGCCAATTTGGCTTCACAGCATGCTTCTGGGAAAGGGGTTTGATGAGGGTGGGGGGACTCATCAATCTCATCAATGGGGGTGGGCAGCTGTGGACCCAGGATCTGGGCCCCTGGAGAGGTCGTCCTTCGACACATTCTTTCCCAAGACCAACTTCACAGCTCTCCGTGGGCATCTTCTGTAGTTCAAGAGGGCTTTAAACTTGCCTCAGCCAACCTCCTAAGTAAGCTGGTGTTAGAGACCTTTTGCCACCATGCCTGGCTAAGAGCTTTCTGTGTTCCCCTGGCAGGGGTACTATTACACAGGACTGGACTGGGCGGTGGAGGTCCCTGCATGCCCCTAAGACTGTCCTGTGCAGGACTCCCTTGGACCCAAGGTCATTCTGGGACCCCCTACATGTTCCCCTTGCTCAGGGAGCCTGGGCCCGTAGGGTTAGTGTGGTGTGCCAACCTCTCCCTGTGGGTATTTAAAAAAAAAAAAACAAAAAACCAGTGACTACACTCTTAAAGTTTCTCTCCATTTCCTGTCGGTTGGGTCTCAACCTGACAGGCATCCCCTCTCACCTCTCCATCACCATCTCCTCCGGCCCCTTCCCCCAATCCCACCTAATCAGCCCACCGAGTGGCGTCCCCTCCAGGCTTCCAAGTCTCACTGTGGGGATTTGGGGCGGGGGCCGGAGGGGGAATCCTTCTCAGCCCCTGCCTCTCTGTTCTCTTTCAGGGAAGTCCCCCCAACTCCCTTCTTGAAATACCCCACCCTGTTGGATTCCCCTCTCCTCTAGCTGGGGGCTCAGGGACCTGCCCCCCCCCCCCAGCAAACTTGGCTCCTTTTAGCTCCCCTCCCTCCTGGGCAGAGGCAGGGCGTTCAAGTCCATTTAATCTTGGCAGAATGCAATTTCCTGCTTCAGGGAGCTGGCGGGTTTAGGAGGTTTAATGAGGGGGGAGGGGGGAGACAGGGAAGAAGAGAGGCTGAGTCGGGGGCTGGGAGATGGAGACTGAGAGTCCCTGAGAAGGGTGGTCCGGGAAGCTTCCAGAATGCCCGGGGTGTGTGTGTGTGTGTGTGTGTGTGTGTGAAGGGGGTGTCTTTGGGATCACACAGGGGTCAGCATGTCAGCTTTCATCTCCCACCAGTAGGCCAGGGGCCCTATCTGCAACCTCCCCACCCCCAGCTATGGGGCTCAGAACGGGAGGGGATAGTGGGGGGACCCACTGTCAACAAAATAAGGGAGGGTAAAGAGACCGTGCATTGTGGGCACAGGGGACATGGGTATGGCCCAGGGGCAGTGGGGGGGGGGGTCCAGGTCCAAATCTGGAAGTGGGTGGGGGAGGGGCCTAGGGAAACCGTGCCGAGGGGTTAGGTGGAATATACACGTTGGGTGGGTCCCAGGAGGGGAGGGGAGCTTGTGCAGCTGGCAGGGCCCAGACCCCCCAGGGGGTGGAGTAGCTGCCAGGTTGGAATTTCAGCCCAGAATGGGATGCTTATCTGTGCGCTGCCACCAAGGAGGCTGAGGAAGATAAGGGGACAAAGGGGCCTCTGAGCTCCGGAAGCCCCACACCTGGTGGGAGCAGGACAGCCCAGAGCCCCGGCCTGACACCTGGAATCCAGACAGCCCCTGGGGGAGACTGAGGCTGGCTGTCCTGCTATGCTCCCTGTCCAGCGAACCCATTTGGCCTGGGTCCCTAGCCTACCCTCGGTGGTCTACCCCACCTGGCTCGTCCGAGACCCTTAGAGGGGCCACAGCCCCTGGAGGGCCCTCAGCGAGAAGGCCAGAGAAGGGTGTTCAAGGACCCGTCCTAACCCACAGGAGGCAAGCGAGGGACTAGGTGCAGGATCCCTTTGGGGGCAGGCAGTGTGGCACCCTCCAAGAGCAGTGCCCTTACCTGGGCAAGCTCTGCTAAGCCGAGGGCCCCCCCGGAGCAGGGTAGAGCAAGCAGGGTTTGGAGGCTCAGCAAGGCAGGGCCAAGGCTACAAGAAGCACCTCAAGTTCAGCTTACAGCCAGAGCCCCGCTTTTCCTACTGGGAATGCTCAATTTGGGGGGTGCTAGGAGGAAGTATGATGGAGTCCACTGAGGCACACACCCCCCCCTTGCACTTCTCTCAGAGTCATTAAGGAGGAGTCTCACTTGTTTTGTTTTTAAATTTTAAGGAGATTTCTCTCTTTTATTTTATTAATGATTTTTCGAGGTAGGGTCTCACTCGAGCTGGGGCTGTCCTGGAATTCCTTGTGTAGTCTCAGGGTGGCCTTGAACTCTCGAACTCACGGCAACTGTCCTACCTCTGCCTCCCAGAGCATGCCACCGCACCAGGCTTGAAGCCTCACTTTTGGAAGCAGGTTCCCCACCTCAGCCCAGGGGTCTGTGAATGGCAGCCAAGTTTGTAGAGGACCAAAGGAGGGGAGGGAAGACGGTATGACAGGGACTCTGCCTATTGCCCTGTGACTTCCCTGAAATGTCAAGGTTTCCTAGTTTGCCAGTCCTTATGAAAGCAGTGTGTTTTGAGGCAGGTGCAGTGGTGGCGCACGCCTTTAAACCCGGCACTTGGGAGGCAGAGGTAGGAGGATCACTGTGAGTTCAAGGCCAGCCTGAGACTACATAGTGATTCCAGGTCAGCCTGGGCTAGAGTGAGACACAATCTCGAAAAAGCAAAAAAGGAAAAAAAAAAAAAAAAAGAAGAAGAAGAAGAAAGAAAGCAAGCAAGCATTGTGTCTTATAGAGGTGTCTTGTCCCTCTGGGGAGAATAACTGTCAGTCAACCAACAGACTGCTTTCAGAGGCAGCAGAGGCCCCACAGGCTGTGGGCTCCATGAACACTCTGCTTGCCTTTTCACTGATGCCCCAGCTACCAGGCTGTCTGGGTCTTTAGGTGACATTGACCTCCCTCTCTCAGGCCTCTGGGCACACTGCCTACTTGGTCCCCAAGTCAGGAACTGTCCCTACTGTTCTGAGAGCTGACACCCGGGGCCTCTTATCTGGCAGACTCCCGCAGCCCCGGTACATAACCATAACCGTTAGGAGGAACTGTAGGCTGGACAATCAGGGGTCAGGGCCATGGCCTATTTAAGGAAGGAAACACGTGTGCGACCCAGGAGTTCCAGGCAGCCTGCTTCACTGGCACAATGTTCCCATGACAACCTGCAAGCAGGCTTTCTCCCAGGGGGTCACTGAGGTTGCGTTTCCCAGAGGAGGCTCCAGTGGGTGTGAATGTGGGTGCCCCGCTGTTGTTGATGGGGCCTGGATACCTGACAAGTAGAGGAAGGAGGTGGTGGCAGGAGATGGGGGGCTGGCTATGGGCCACCGTAGTCCAAGCAGGCCTCCTGTGTATTGGATGAAAAGACAGATACTTGCTGGGCATGGTGGTGCATGCCTTTAATCCTAGCACTTGGGAGGCAGAGGCAGGAGGATCGCCGTGGGTTCGAGGCCACCCTGAGACTACATAGTGAATTCCAGGTCAGCCTGGGCCATAATGAGACCCTACCTCAAACAACAACAACAACAACAAAAAAAAAAAAAAAGGAAAGACAGATACTCAACTGCTTTCTCATGTAGGTGATGGCATCTGGGTCTCCCTGTCACCACTGGGGAGAGCCAGTCAGTTGTAAAAACATGGGAAGAATGGGGGCTGGAGAGATGGCTCAACGATTAAGGCACTTGCCTGCGAAGCCAAAGGCCTCAGATTCAACTCCCCAGGACCCACATAAGCCATATGCACAAGGAAGTGCATATGTCTGGAGTTAATTTGCAGCAGCTGGAGGCCCTGATGCACCCATTCTCTCTCTCTCTCTGCTTCTTTCTTCCTCCCTCCCTCCCTCTCTTTCTCAAATAAATAAATAAAAATAAAATATTAAAAACAAACAAAAAAGGGGCTGGGCAGATGGCTCAGCAGTTATGGTGCTTGCCTTCAAAGCCTAATGACCAGAGTTTGATTCCCCAGTACCCACATAAAGCCAGATGGCCAAAGTGGCATGTGTAGTAGCTGGAAGCCCTGGAGGGCCCATTCTGCCTGTCACTCTTCTATCTCCACAAAACAAACAGGCTGGAGAGATGGGTCAGCAGTTAAGGTGCTTGCTTGCAAAGCCTAAAGGCCTGGGTTCTACTCCTCAGTACCCACATAAAGCTAGATGCACACAGTGGCACATGCATTTGGAGTTCACTTGCAGCGGCAAGAGGCCCTGACACATGTGTTCCTTTTCTCTCTCCTTCTCTTTCCTTGCAAATAAATAAATTATATATATGTATATATGACTTTTTGTTTTGTTTTCTGAGGTAGGGTCTCATTCTAGCTCAAGCTGACCTGAAGTTTACTATGTAGTCTCAGGGTGGCCTCGAACTCTCGGTGATCCTCATACCTCTGTCTCCCAAATGCTGGGATTAAAGGCATGTGCCACAATGCCCAGCTTTTTTGTTTGTTTGTTTTGTTTTTCTTTTTTTAAAAAAATTTTATTAGCATTTTCCATGATTATAAAAAAATATCCCATGGTAATTGCCCCCCCACTTTCCCCTTTGAAATTCCATTCTCCATCATATTACCTCCCCATCTCAATCATTGTACTTACATATATACAATATCAACCTATTAAGTACCCTCCTCTTGTTTTGTTTTTTAAGGTAGAGTCTTGCTCTAGCCCAGGCTGACCTGGAATCCACTATGGAGTCTCAGAGTGGCCTCATTTACAATTTACAGAGATCAATTTACAGAGATCCTCCTACCTCTGCCTCCTGAGTGTTGGGATTAAAGGCGTGCGCCATCACACCTGGACCTAAGTAAAAATATTAAAACAAACAACAAAGACTTGTCTTTGGCTGGGGTCCAATGCAGTGTCCTTGGTCCCTTGTCTAAGGGGCACCAAGTGCTTAGTTACCCAGCTGGCGGGGCAGCTGGAGCAGGGGCACGTGATGTTGGAGACAGTCCATTCCCAAGGAGGGAAGCTGAGAAAAAGAGGGTGAACTGTGGAATTGGTCTCCAGATAATCAAGCCTGGAGTGACCAACCCTCCTTCCCATACCTGGCTGTACCCTTAAAATAGCTGTGCTGACGGGCTGGAGGGATGGCTTAGCGGTTAAGGCGTTTGCCTGCAAAGCCAAAGGACCCAGGTTCGATTCCCTAGGACCCACGTTAGTCAGATGCACAAGGGGTGCATGCGTCTGGAGTTCGTTTGCAGTGGCTGGAGGCCCTGGCGAGCCCATTCTCTCTCCCTCTTGCTCTGTCAAATAAATAAATAAAAATTAAAAATTAGGAAAAAAAGAATAACTGTGCCAAGACTGGAAGGAGGTATCAGAAAAGAGTTGGGGGTTCCTGGTTTCAGCCAAAGGGCTGTCTTAAGTCTTCTGTCCCCCAGACAGGTGCTGGAGGAGAGGGTTAGCTGCCTCATGGTTGAGGCTGATATTGCAGGACTGAAGGGCACGGTAGATGACGGAGGTTAGATCAACTCAGGCTGGACAACACAGCAGTGGGAGGCACTTTAAGAGAACACGAACCTGGGCCTGGTACCACATGCTTGTAATGCTTGTGATCCCAGCCCTGTGAACGCTCCGTCAAGAAGATCCCAAGTTCCAGGCCAGTCTGGGTGGCACATCAAGACCTCATCTGAGAATGCTGCCCCTTGCTGCACCCCTTCTGCCTGCCAACGAAAAGGGAGACAAAACTAGCAGTTGCCGGGGAAATGATAGAGTGGAGGGAAGCCCCCATGGGACCATACACGGTGGGGAAAAGGTGAGACCAAGAATCAAGAATCTAGCCAGGGACCTGGGCGTGGTGGCGCACGCCTTTAATCCCAGCACTGGGGTGAGGGGGAGCAGAGGTAGGAGGATCACCGTGAGTTTGAGGCCACCCTGAGACAACATAGTGAATTCCAGGTCAGCCTAAACTAGAGCGAGACCCTCTTGAAAAACCAAGAAAAAGAACAAAGAGAAGACACTGCATAGAAACCTTGGGAAGCTGTAGGGCATCAGTTTTTCCTTAGAGATTGTGAGCAGCCACCCATCAGTGGGGTGGGCTGCCTCATCTGGAGTAGTAATGCTTCCCTGAGTCCCTCTACCTGTGTTTTGGGTGGATGAGCTGGATCCGCCAAGGCTAGGCTGGCCAGCAGTGTTGCTTAAGTCTCAGAGATCCTCCTTGCTGTGAGCTGTGACCACTGTGGCTGAGGTGAATGGCAAGGGTGGCATACAGTAATTGTAGGTAGAGACTTGTAGATGCATGAACCCATTCTTCTGGGGGACAGGGTCCTCCAAGGTAATCTGTAGGTTCTGGTGCTAAGAGAGCAGAGTGTGTTGAGCTAGAGAGTTGGCTTAGCAGTTAAGATGTTTACCTGCAAAGCCAAAGGACCCAGGTTCGATTCCCCAGCACCCATGTGGAGCCAGATGCACAAGGTGGTGCGTGCCTCTGGAGTTCGTTTGTAGCAGCTGAAGGGCCTGATGTGCCCACTCTCTCTGCCTCTTTCTCTCAAATAAATTAAATCGATAAAAAGAAACTAGAGCTGAAAAATTTCTAGTAACAATCTATGGCTTCTGAATGCCAGGGATGGGATGCCTTGCAATGAGTTGTTGGCCAAGGAGGTCGCTGATAACCCCAAAATATTACAGGCCGTTGCTAAGGCTCTTGGTTTCCTACCAGGAATAGATGGTAAGACCCTATTGCTGAAGACTCCACATACTTGGGCTGCAATGTCATTAAGAAACCCTACTGGAGTTGAGCTGAAAACCTTCTCCATGTACAACAGCTGACAGAAAGCTGGAAAAGACTGTGCTGCATGCAGTTCAATGGGAGAGAGAGAAATCCCCAGTGGAGATATTCAACAGTGGACACTGCAAGCCTTATATTTGGCCAGCCAGGCCAAATGAGCCAACGGGTGCAATAGTGGCATGTCTGTTATGGGGGAAACCAACTGCCCTCTAATTGGACTGGAGACCCACTCCATGGGAGGGAATACATCCCTGATACTGAAAACCTACAACAGGGGTAGTCATGAGCTCTAGGGGTGTAACGTCTGCTGCTGTCTGGCTAAATGTACATACATACTATGCTTATCAAACTGTCCAGTGAGCACTTTTCTTAATGTTCATACCCATATATTAATGCTACTCTCACTTTTCGTAGAGAATCTTCTCTTTTCAGATGGCAGTGACTTTGGGATGACTCAGAAGGCACCATGGTGCTGAGAAGAAGTAACAGAGGAGTGCTCAGCACTGAAACATTTCTATCATACCTTCCAAGGCTCAGGGTCTATGGCAAAAGACATGGCAGAAAGAATGTAAGAGCCAAAGGAAGGGTAGGACTCCTTACAACATGCTCCCCCCAGACACGAAATGGCCTAGATATCCATGACCTCACAGTGCCTGACACTACCTACACAAGACCATCATAATAGGAGGAAAAGATCATGACATCAAAATAAAAGAGAGACTGATTGAGATGGGGAGGGGATATGATGGAGAGTGGAGTTTCAAAGGGGCAAGTGGGGTTGGGAGGGAATTACCATGGGTTATTGTCTACAATTATGAAAATTGTCAATAAAAATTAAATCACAAAAGAAAGAAAGAAAGATAATTAGGACTGGAGAGATGGCTTAGTGTTTAAGTCATTTACCTGCAAATCCTAAGGATCCAGGTTTGATTTCCCAGTAGCTACATAAAGCTAGATGCACAAGGTAGCACATGAATCTGGAGTTCATCTGCAGTGGCTGGGATCCCTGGCACTCCCCTTCTCTCCGTCTGCCTTCCTCTGGCTCTCTCTTTCTCTCTCTCTGTCTCTTTCTCTCAGGTAAGTAAAATAGAATATTGAAGAAAAAAGAAATTTAGGGCTGGAGGTCAGCCTGGGCCAGAGTGACACCCTACCTTGAAAAACCAAAAAAAAAAAAAAAAAAAGTAATTTAGGCTGGATGTGGTGGTACATACCTTTAATCTCAGCACTCAGGAGGCAGAGATAGGAGGAGTGCCATGAGTTTGAGGCTAGTTTGAGACTACATAGTTAGTTCCAAGTCAGCCTAGTCTAGAGCAATACCCCACACTGAAACAAACAAAAAAAAAAGTGGGGCTGGAGAAATGGCTTAGTGGTTAAGCACTTGCCTGTCAAGCCTAAGGTTTGAGGCTCGATTCCTCAGGACCCACGTTAGCCAGATGCACAAGGGGCGCACGCATCTGGAGTTCTTTTGCAGTGGCTGGAGGCCCTGGCGTGCCAATTCTCTATCTATCTGCCTCTTTCTCTCTCTGTCTGGCGCACTCAAATAAATTAAAAAAAACAAAGTGGGCAGAGTGTGAGATTTGTTCCCCTCCCTGTCTCTACCCCTCCCTGGACTCTTATCCCTCCATCTAGGCTGGTCCGTGCTCCTTCCGGCAGCAAACTGGAGCTTTGTAGAAACTTGTCCTCGGATTAAGGCTTAAATCGGAGTTTCAGGAGGGGGTGGGGTGGGGAGGAAAACCTGCCAGGCTAGCCATGTGTCCAGAGTTACAAGAGCCACATAGGAAGCCTGTCTCCCCACTTCCAAATCCATGGCAGATCATCAATGGATCAGGTTCAAGAGGAGGTCTGGGGAACCCTGACCACTTTCAAACACATCTAGCAGCACCTGCAAGATCCAGGCCTCCACCCTAGAAACTCACAGCTACCTTCCTTCCACCCAACTAGCCAAAGGGAGAGATTCTTTTTTCTTTTCTTTTCTTGACAACTTCCGTGATTGTAAACAATATCCCATGGTTAATTCCCACCCTTCTCCCCACTTTCCCCTTTGAAACTCCACTCCAGATTGAGGTCCTTCCTTCCTTTCTTTCTTTCTCTCTCTCTCTCTCTCTCTCTCTTTCTTTCTTTCTTTCTTTGAGACTTTCTTTCTTTCTTTGAGAGCGACAGACAGAGAGAGAAAGAGGCAGATAGATATAGATATATATATAGAGAGAGAGAGAGAGAATGGGCGCCCCAGGGCTTCCAGCCACTGCAAACGAACTCCAGACACGTGTGCTCCCTTGTGCATCTGGCTAATGTGGATCCTGGGGAACTGAGCCTCGAACCAGGGTCTTTAGACTTCACAGGCAAGCGCCTGACTGCTAAGCCATCTCTCCAGCCCCAGAGGGAAAGTCTTTAAAACCTAAGTCAGATTATGTTGCCATGTCATGCCCTATCATGCACAAGGTAGTTCTAGCCTTCCTCAGGCACTGCACCCCACCATTCAAGGGAGTCCTTGTCTGGGGTTCCTCAAGGTCTCTGCAAAATGGGTATGCAATTATTATTGTGTGGCCACATTGAGCACAAGGCCTGATCCTTCCTAAGACTCCACTGATCACTGACAGACAGCACAAGTGAAGGTGGACGGTCAGAGACCAAGTATGGCCAAGGTCCCCACTCGACCCAATTATGCTTGAAAATCAAGTCCTCATAGGGAAGAAAGGCACCCACACAGGATAGCTAAGAAGCATGGGCCCAGCAACCATAGGTTCCAGATGAAGCAAGGAGGGCCAGCTTCTTAGAGTGTGGCTGAGTCGCTGGGTGTAGTAGCAACACGCTATTAATACCAGCACTTGGGTGGCAGAGGTAGGAGGATTGCTGTGAGTTTGAGGCCAGCCTGGGACTACAGAGACAGTTCCAGGACGGCCTGGGCTAGAGTGATACTCTACCTCAAAAACAAAAAACAAAATAAGGGCTGGAGAGATGGCTTAGCGGTTAAGCACTTGCCTGTGAAGCCTAAGGACCCTGGTTCAAGGCTCGATTCCCCAGGACCCATGTTAGCCAGAGGCTCAAGGGGGCGCACGTGTCTGGAGTTCGTTTGCAGTGGCTGGAGGCCCTGGTGCACCCATTCTCTCTCTCTCTCTTTCTCTGTCGCTCTCAAATAAATAAATAAAAATAAACAAAATATTTTTTTTTTTTTAATAAGAGCACTTAGGAGGCAGAGGTAGGAGGATCCCTGTGAGTTTGAAGCCACCCTGAGACTCCACAGTGAATTTAAGGTCAGCCTGAACTACAGTGAAAACCTACCTCGACAAAAAAAAAAAAAAAAAAAAAAAAACCCTCCAGCACCCCCTCCCCAAACAAAATAAGAATGTGGCCCTGTCAGGTTTGGTTCCTTGAACATACACCTGGCATCAGCTTTCCTGGCCCACCTGCCTCCAAGGCACCGAGGCCACACATGGTGTAGGGGAGGTTTCTTGTTGACCAGCCCCAAGGCTGCTCTGCCACAGAGGCCTTGCTTTTGCTTCCTGGATGGAGGACAGAGACCTAATTGGGATGCTCTGGCTTCAGTTCTCAGGAATGAGAGCTGAACAGCGACCTCAGATTGCAAACCCTCTTCAAGGGTGACCTGTAGCCATGCCTAGGGAGGACAGCCCTGGTGGCTGGGTGCCCAGTGTCTGTACACTAGCTCCTCCTCATCCTGGGGTGGGGGGTGCTACATTCATCTGGACCCCACTCCCCTGCTGGGAGTGAGGGACTACAGGAGGCTACACCACCCGCCACCGCTGTCACGGAAGGGACATTCCCCAGTCATTTGGAACTAAGTAAGTCCAGATCGCGGCTTGCAGGCCTGGCTGCAGAGCCCTCCTGGGGTCCCCCTCCCCCAGGAACGGGGCCTCACAGACACATGGAGGGAGTGTGCAGAGCAGATGCGAGCCTGGGAAGTAGCCAGAAACTTCACCAGAGCAGGGCTGCCATGGCTGGCTTTGTCATCGAGTTTGCTGGGGTCTCTCCTGAAGCTGAGATCCACCCCCGCCGGAAGGGACCATGTCTGCCTGTGGGACCCTCACAGGGCAAGCTTTGCTGCGTTTCAAGTGAGATCAGAGGCTCCTGGCGTCCCTGCTACTGCTGCTTCAAAGCTGTAAGGTGCTTTTCTTCTCCAGCCAGCTGAGGGGTGGGGGGTGGACGGCAAGCAGGCACCCCCTCTGTGCGCATGCCTAGCTCAGTATGCGCCCAGGACCCGAGGTGGGGTGCGGAAAAGCAGCTCCGAGCCCATGAACAGAGTAAGGAGGAGCCCCTGCTGTCATTTACTCATGACCTGGAGAAGGAAACAGATACCAGCCCCTGTCCTCTCATTGAGACCAACGACCACTGAGCCATGAAAATAACTCACACAGAGCAGGGCGTGGTAGCGCACACAATCTCAGCATGGGAAGCAGAGGTAGGAGGCTTGCCATGAGTTCGAGGCCACCCTGAGACTACATAGTGAGTTCCAGGTCAGCCTGAGGTAGAGTGAGACTCTGCCTCACAAAAGAAAGAAAGAAAGAAAAGAAAGATGTCACATGTATAGAATGTTGGAAGGAGGGCTGGAGAAATGGCTTAGCAGTTAAGGCGCTTGCCTGCAAAGCCAAAGGACCCAGGTTCAAGTCGCCAGGTCCCACGTAAGCCAGATGCACAAGGTGGCACATGCATCTGAAGTTCATTTGCAACAGCAAAAGGCCCTGGTGCACCCATTCTCTACCTGCCTCTTTCTCCTTCTCTCTCTCAAATAAATAAATAGAGCCGGGAGCAGTGGTGCTTGCTTTTAATCCCAGCCCTCGGGAGAGGAAGCAGAGGTAGGAGGATTGCCATGAGTTCAAGGCCACCCTGGAGAGGAGGCAAGAGGTAGGAGGATCATCATGAGTTCAAGCCCACCCTAAGACTACATAGTGAATTCCAGGTCAGCTTGTACTAGAGTGAAACCCTACCTCGAAATAAACAAACAAACAAATATATATATATTTTAGAAAAAGAATGTTGGAAGGAAAAAAAAAAAGCAGAAAGGAGAGACAAGGGGAGATGAAGGTGGCTGGGATGGGCCCCTGAAGAGAAGGCGGTCTCAGAACCCAGGCCTGAAGGCAGTGAAGTCTGGCAGGTATTTGAGGGAAGGGTATGCAGATAAAGGGAACAGCGACTGTCCAGGTCCCGAGGCTGGAACGGGCCAGGTATGGGAGGCAAAAGCTACAGCTAGGAGCAGGAGGACACATGGCAGAGGGACAAGGGGGAGCTGGATGGAAGCTCAGCCGTTCTGGAGGTCCTCTACTGCTCTTCCCCTGCAGAGCCTTGAGACGAAATCTCTCACTGAACCTGGAGCTCAGTTTTTCTTTTCTTTTCTTTTCTTTTCCTTCCTTCCTTCCTTCCTTCCTTCCTTCCTTCCTTCCTTCCTTCCTTCCTTCCTTTCTTTTTTTTATTTTTATTTTTATTTTATTTTATTTTTTTTGGTTTTTCGAGGTAGGATCTCACTCTGGCCCAGGCTGACCTGGAATTCACTCTGTAATCTCAGGGCGGCCTTGAACTCATGGCGATCCTCCTACCTCTGCCTCCCAAGTGCTGGGATTAAAGGCGTGCGCCACCACGCCCGGCTTCTTTCTTTTTTTTAGAGTAGGGTCTCGCTCTAGCTAAGCCTGATCTGGAATTCACTATGTAGTCTCAGGGTGGGCTTGAACTCATGATGATCCTCCTACCTCTTGCCTCCTGAGTGCCAGGATTAAAGATGTGTGCCACCATGCCCAGCTCCCTTCCCCCTTCCCTCCCTCCCTTCTTTCTTTCTTTAATAAACTTTATTTATTTGAGAGAGAGAGGCAGTTAGAGAGAAAGAGAGAGAAAGCCAGGCATGGTGCACCCCTTTAATTCCAGCACTTGGGAGGCAGAGGTAGGAGGATGGCCATGAGTTCGAGGTCACCCTGAGATTACATAGTGAATTCCAGGTCAGCCTGGGCCACAGAGAGACCCTACCTCGAAAATAAAAGAAAGAAAGAGAATGGGAATGCCAGAGCCCCCAGCTATTACAAACTTCAGACACATGCCCCTTTACATGGGTACTGGGGAATCAAACCTGGGCCATTAGGCTTTGCAGGCAAGTGCCTTAAAACTGCTGAGCCCTCTCTCCAGCCCTACTTTTACTGTCTTTAAAAAGTATTTTGTTGGGCTGGAGAGATGGCTTAGCGGTTAAGCGCTTGCTTGTGAAGCCTAAGGACCCCGGTTCAAGGCTCGGTTCCCCAGGTCCCACGTTAGCCAGATGCGCAAGCCCCCCCCCCCCCCCCCCCCGTCTGGAGTTCGTTTGCAGTGGCTGGAAGCCCTGGCACGCCCATTCTCTCTCTCTCCCTCTATCTGTCTTTCTCTCTGTGTCTGTCGCTCTCAAATAAATAAATAATTAATTAAAAATATTTTGTTTATTTATTATTTTATTATTTTTTTATTTTTATTTTTTGGTTTTCCGAGGTAGGGTCTCACTGTAGCTCAGGCTGACCTGGAATTCACTATGTAGTCTCAGGGTGGCCTTGAACTTATGATGACCCTCCTATTTCTGCCTCCCGAGTGCCGGTATGAAAAGCATGCACCACCACACCTGGCCAATTTTATTTTATTTTATTTTATTGATTTTTCGAGGTAGGGTCTCACTCTAGCCCAGGCTGACCTGGAATTCACTATGGAGTCTCAAGGTGGCCTTGAACTCATGGCAATCTTCCTACCTCTGCCTCCCAAGTGCTGGAATTAAAGGTGTGCACCACCACTCCTGGCTTCAATTTTTTTATTTGAGATAAAGAAAGAGGCAGATTGAGAGAGAGAGAGAATGGGCACACCATGACCTCCAGCCAGTGCAAATGAACTCCAGATGCGTGTGCCACCTTGTGCATCTGGTTTTACGTGGGTACTAGGGAATCGAACCGGGGTCCTTTGGCTTTGCAAGTGCCTTTACCACTAATCCATCTCTCTAGCCCCTTAATTTTTTTTTTTTTAATATTTATTTGAGAGAGGGAGAGAAGAGGAATATATGTATGGAGAGAGAGAGACAGAGAGAGAATGGGTATGCCAGGGTCTCCAGCCACTGCAAACAAACTCGAAAAGCATGTACCACTTTGGGTATCTGGCTTACGTGGGTCCTGGGAAATCGAACCTGGGTCCTTAGGTTTTGCAGGCCAGCAACTTCACCACTAAACCATCTCCCCAGCCCATCTAGCCCCTTACTTTTATTTTCAACATTAGAAGGTACCCTGGAGAACTTTGGGCAAAAATGACCTGACTTCCATTTTAACGAGGTTGCTCTGGATACTGGCTGACTAGGTTACAGGAGACAAGAGCAAGGATTGGGACAAAAGGAGGTGGTGGGCTGGAGAGATGGCTTAGCGGTTAAGCGCTTGCCTATGAAGGGTAAGGACCTCGGTTCGAGGCTCGGTTCCCCAGAACCCATGTTAGCCAGATGCACAACGGGCGCACACGTCTGGAGTTTGTTTGCAGTGGCTAGAGGCCCTGGCGCACCCGTTCTCTCTCTCTCTATCTGCCTCTTTCTCTCTCTGTCTGTCCATCGTTCTCAAATAAATAAATAAAAATTAAAAAAAAAGGAGGTGGTGGCTCCTTGGGCAGTGGCTGCTGAGCAAGTACTTAGGAAGATGTTGAGAAATCACTGGGCATTTCGCATATTGTGAGGGTAAAGTGAGAATAATTACCAATGTGGATTTGAGTGACTCTGAAGACTTTTGGCCTGATCTGGTGGAAGGAAGAGCTGCCCCAGAGAGCCAGGCAAGGCCAGCACTGCAGGCCTGGCTCCCGAGCAGGGATTCTTCCACCTGAGCAGAAGGTGCTTAGCTAGGTTCTTTGCCTTGCCATGCCTGTCTAGGTTCACAAAGAGGACTCTGTGATTGGATGTGTGTGTGTGTGTGGGGGGGGGGTGTCAGAGGAACCCTAAGTTCCCACCCCACCTCTTACTGGGAAGGCTTCTGCAAAGCTAGACAGGGACAGAGTTCTAGGCCTGCGACTGGGCTCCCCAGTGGGGGCTGGGCAGGCCCGATGGGCTGCTGGAGGGCTGTCTGGCCTCTGTCTAAACAGGATGTACTCAGGATGCCCCACAGCTATGGGTCACCTCGAAGCCAGTAAGTTGTAGCCCTCTTGACCCCCAATTCCTTACACGTACACACACACACACACTCTCTCTCTCTCTCTCCCTCTCCCTTTCTCTCTCTCTCTCAGAGGATTACAAGATCTCAGTGCCCCGTTGCCTCTATTATTCACTGAACTCACTTGAGCAGGCAGTTGCCAACAGGTCTGTGTGGAACTCGCCCTAGAGAATGCAGAGGGACCTGAGTCCTCTAAGACTCATTCTACTAGTGCCTAGATGTGGTGTGTGTGTGGGGGGGGGGGGGAGCAAGGCTTTTAGGGGCACTTGGAAGCTCTGATGCAGCTGTCTGAACTAGCTTTTTGGGAGATGAGGCCTCTGGAAGGAAAATGGAAAAACAGAGCCGAGCGTGGTGGCGCACGCCTTTAATCCCAGCACTCGGGAGGCAGAGGTAGGAAGATGGCCGTGAGTTCAAGGCCACCCTGAGAATACGTAGTGAGTTCCAGGTCAGCCTGGACTAGAGTGAGACCCTACCTTGGAAAACCAAAAACAAAGAAAACAATTGACGAAAATGCAAAGACATTCCATTACAACGGAACAGCATATGCGAAGGCTGTCAGACAAGAGAGTTCCTGGAAGAAGCTACGGGCACGGATGCCCAGAGAGAGGCCCAGAGGGGAAGGGGAGGATGTGTCCCTTGTACAGAAAGGGGCTGGGTGAAAGAGCTGATCAAGGCCTGGAGGAAGTACGGGGTTTCCACTGGTGTGGAAGTCTGGGAAGAACATTCCTAGCAGAGGTAACAACAGCAGAAAAGGCTTGGAGGCAGCGGTCAGGGAGGTGGGTCACTGCAGCTTTTGATGGGCTCCCAGCCAGCCTCTGGGGCAGGCTGGGCAGGAGGAGGCTGAACCGAACTCCATCCTGGCCCTGAGCCAGGGGTGACTCCTCACTGCCTCCTCCTCCTGGTGCTGCCCAAATGGCTGCCCCACACCCTTTCCTAGGCCCCTTCCCAACAACTCCCCCTCTCCGGTTCCAGTTCCGGGGGGTGGGGGGGGTGGGGGGCTGGGCCAGAGAGCAGGCAGTGGCGCCTGGGGCAGGGGAGATGAGAAAACCAGAGAGTAGGGAAACTTGAGCCAGCAATGCTGGGCGGGCCGGGGCCTGCTCAGCCTGCTAGGCCCGGGAAACAGGTTCCCTGGAGACTGGTACAGGGGAGGGAGTGCTGGGATAGACGCCGCCACCTTCATCCAGGAGGCTTGGCAGGTCTCTTGAGGACTTGCAAGCCTAGCTTTTATATACTGAGGCCAAAGGGCAGGTTATAGCTGGTACAGGGTATCCTTAGCTTTCCACTCCAGCTTTGAGGCAGGCCTAGCCAACAGATAGAGGATGCACAGGCAGCAGGAGGCCGAGAGGCTGCAGTTCACCCCCCACGGCACATCCTGGAAGGGATAGAGGAAGAGAAACTGGCTTGGATGCTGCCAAAAACACAATCTGGGCCAGGTTGAAGGGCTGGGAGGTCTAGGGGAGGAGCCATTCAGGAATCTCTTGCTTGCAGCAAGCACCATCACCCTAGGGTAGGGAGTACTGTGCCCATTCCTGCCCACTTGTAACCCCTGTTGTTGGCCCAGGAATCCCCAGAAGGCACAAGAAGCCCAGCCATGAGCCCAAAGCTACAAGCTGGACTTGGTAAACGGTTATTTGACCCCCCTCCATGTGACCAGAGGATATGCTGAGGGTCCTACGAAGGAGGGAGGGAGGGAAGACTGGCTGATGGGAAGTTAATCTGGCTTCCCCCCCCCCCACTCCCATCACCAGGGCATCCGGGATGGCTCTCAGGAAAAATTTGAACAGGTTTGGCTTTTGGAGGGGAGACCAGGAGACTTTTGGGTGTCAGGGAGCCCAGAGTATAGAGGGCAACCAGTCCACTCAGCAAGGTGATAGGTCAGGGTGTTGGCTCTCTTGCCTCTGCGCTTCTTGGCTTCTGTTCCCCCTGAGACGGATCGGATGCTGCAGGGACTTGCTCTTGTATTCATTCAATAAGGATGTATCAAATTCCATAAGTGCCGCACGGGGTTCCAGCACTCTGCCAGCACCAAGTGCCTAGCTACGCTGAAGGCCCTTAGCTCCCTCTGGGATCAGGAACCTGGTCCTTGGGTCCTGGAGCTCTCTTCCAGTCCCTGAAAATGCTGCCCTCTTCAGGCACCCCAGCCCAGTGGCCTTATGCCTCACTTCTCTCAGCCTCCTCTTCCTCCCTTCACTCTATGGTGGGAATAAGGCCTGCTTCTTTCTCAACGTGATTGTGAATCACCCCGTGTGACCAGCCTTGACCCCTGGAGGTATCGGGAGGGTGTCTTCCAACTTGTTTTCAAGGACTGGGTTCTAGGAGTCTTTGGATTCCTAAAATTTAAGACAAACCTTTAGAAAGCTGTATGATAATCCACCCAATACTACTTCCATATAATAACATAATAACAAATTACAGGCTTGGGAACGCAGCCCAGTTGGTAGTTGGTAATATGCATGAAGCCCTCTCCGTCACTGTGGTATAATACCAGACATTCACCTGTAATCCCTGCACTTGAGAGGTAGAAGCAGCAGGATCAGGAGACCAAGGTCATTCTCAACTACACAGCAAATTTGAGGTGTGGGCTACATGACGCCTTGTCCCAAGAAAACAAAGAACAAGGGCTGGAGAAATGGTTTAGCGGCTAAGGTATTTGCCTGCAAAGCCCAAAGGACCTTAGTTCGATTCCCCAGGACCCATGTTAGTAAGCCAGATGCACAAAGGGGCGCTTGTGTCTGGAGTTCGTTTGCGGTAGCTAGAGGCCCTGGCACACCCATTCTCTCTCCCCCTCTCTCAAATAAATAAATAAATAAGAGTAAAGTGAAAAAAAAATAAAGAAAACAAAGAACAATAAAGTTGGGCATGGTGGTGCATGACTTTAATCCCAGCACTAGAGAGGCAGAGGTAGGATTGTCATGAGTTTGAGGCCACCCTGAGACTACACAGTGAACTCCAAGTCAGCCTGGGCTAGAGTGAGAATTTACATCAGGAAAAGAGGGCGGGCGGGTGGGGGGGGAGAAAGGACACTTAACAGTGATACACAATGCTCAGCCCAGCACCAGTAGAGGTCCAATGTGGGTTTGGGCTAGCTTTAAACTCTCAAATCTCCTACCTTTGACTCTGGAGTGCTGGGATTATAGACATGTGCTTTCACAATCAGCTTAATACCTGAACTCAGGTCTTCTGTTCTGGGTCCTTAAGACTTGCAGGCAAGTGCCTTAACCACTAAGCAGTCTCCCAGCACACTTTTTTTTTTTTTTTTTTGAGAGAGAGAGAAAGAGCAGAGAGAATGGGCACGCCAGGGCCTCCAGCCACCAGCCACTGCAAAAGAACTCCAGACACATGCACATCTTGTGCATCTGGCTTATGTGGGTCCTGGGGAATTGAACCAGGATCCTTTGGCTTTGCAGGCAAGCGCTTTAACCATTAAGACATCCCTCCAGTCCCCCCTCTTTTTATTTTCAATGTAGGGTCTTGCTCTAGCCTAGGCTGACCTGGAATTCACTATGTAGTCTCAGGCTGGCCTTGAACTCATGGCGATCTTCCTATCTGTGCCTCACCACATGCCCACATTATTTTTTTTTTAAAGGCAGGGTCTCACATTCGCCCAGTTTATTCTTTTTTTTTTTTTATTTTTTTTCAAGGTAGGGTCTTACTCCAGCCCAGGCTGACCTGGAATTCACTATGGAGTCTCAGGGTGGCCTCGAACTCACGGCAATCCTCCTACCTCTGCCTCCCGAGTGCTGGGATTAAAGGCGTGCGCCACCAAGCCCGGCTTACGCCCAGTTTATTCTTGAACTCACTGGCAATCCTCCTACCTCAGCCTCCTGAGTGCTGGGATTATAGGCATGAGCCACCATGCCTGGTCGGTTGTTTTTGATTGTGTCTTTTTGAGGCGGGGTCTCACTCTGGCCCAGGCTGGCCTTGAACTCATGGCAATTCTCCTACCTCAGCTTCCTGAATGCTGGGATTGTAGGTATGAGCCACAATGCCTGGCTTCTTCATGGATTTTTGTTTTTTTCTTGAGACCTGGTCTCATATAGCCCAGGCTGGCCTTCAACTTGCTATGTAGCTGAGGATGACCATGAACACCTGACCTTGCCTCTACCTTCATCCAGGCAGCATGGTGGGTCTCACACTCATTGATCTCTAGGTCCTCTGTTTTTTTTTTTTTTTTGTTTTTTTTTAGTATTTTTTAAATATTTATTTATTTATTTGACAGAGAAAGAGGGAGAGAGTGTGAGAGAATGGGTATGCCAGGGCCTCCAGCCACTGTAAATGACCTCCAGATGTGTGCGCCCCCTTGTGTATCTGGCTAACATGGGTCCTGGGGAGTCGAACCTGCGTCCTTTGGCTTCGCAGGCAAACGCCTTAACCGCTAACCCATCCCTCCAGCCCAGTTTTTAAAAAAATATATTAATTTAGCCCTCTTACATAGTTTAGGAAGGGCCTGACATTAGGGTCTGTATAGTCAGATTCAGTTCTAGCTCCCTCCCTTTCTCAGTTCCCTTATTATCTGCTCCACACCTAAGGCCTCCTCAGTGCTCCAGAGAGGGCCCCTTCTGTGTATCTGAGTAGTGCTCAACATGAGCAGAGCAATTGATAATTTTCCTTCTCTCTCTTTTGTTCGTCATTTTTATTTTGTTTTGTTTTTTGAGGTAGGGTCTCACCGTAGCCCAGGCTGACCTGGAATTCACTATGTAGTCTCAGGGTGACCTCGAACTCACTGCGATCCTCCTACATCCACCTCCCGAGTGCCTGACCTCTGATATTTTAATTATCTATACACACACAGAGAGAGAGAGAGAGAGAGAGAGAAAGACAGATTGAGAGAGGAAGGGAGGGAGGAAATGAATGGGCATACTGGAGTCTCTTGCCACTACAAACAAACTCCAGATGCACGAGCCATTTTGTGCATCTGACTTTTATGTGGATACTAAGAAATCAAACCTGGACCTGCAGGCTTTGCAAGCAAGTGCCAAGTGTCTTTAACCGCTGAGCCATCTCTCCACCTGGTGAATTTTGCTTCTCAACCTTTCACCTGGAGGCTTTAGCAAGCCCACACAATGCTCCTTAGTGACCACAAGGACTCTGCTGAAGAACAGTTTGGGCTATGAGGAGACCTGGTGGCTGCTATGGAAGGATGGTGCTAAAAGCCACAAGGGTGGTGATGGCGCTTTAAGCATAGCGAGTGATTAGTGATGGTGGCTTAAACTGCCACGGTTGAGCCGGGCTTGGTGGCGAAGGCCTTTAATCACAACACTTGGGAGGCAGAAATAGGTGGATCACTGTGAGTCTGAGGCCATCCTGAGTTGAGACTACATAGTGAATTCCAGGTCAGCCTGAGCTAGAGACCTTACCTTGAAGAAACAAAACAAAACAAAAAAACCTGCCATAGTGATGGTAATGTAGTGGTGGCGACACAAAGATGACCCCAATGCAGACGAGTGAAGATGTGGAAGGATGATATGGTGACTTACTGATTTATGTATTTACTTACTTCTGGGGCTGCAGGCTGAACCCAGGGCCTTGTGCGTGCCAGACCCATTCTCTACCCCTGAGCTATATACAGCATCAGCCCTGTCAGTGTGTTGAGTGAAGCATGACACAGGGGAGAAGCTCAGGTGCTGGCTGTCACTATGGCCACCACAAGAGCAGGCAGATGTGCTCAGGAGTGCCCAGCCCCTCCTGGGAGCATGTGGGCAGCACCCCACTCTTGGATGAGGAGATCCCCCTTCAAGTAACACCCTAATATTCACCCCCCCCCATCTTGCATTTGCAATCACCCAGTCAGCCAATCACAGGGAGAGGAGCTTTCTCCTGGGAGTCTTAGCCAGGAAGAGAAGTAGGAGAAGAAAGGGGGGGGGGGGAGGAAAGAGAAGCTGGAGAGATGGCTTAGCGGTTAAGTGCTTGCCTGTGAAGTCTGGTTCGAGGCTCGATTCCCCAGGACCCATGTAAGCCAGATGCACAAGGTGGCGCATGCATCTGGAGTTCGTTTATACAGTGGCTGGAGGCCCTGATGCGCCCGTCCTCTCTTTCTCTCCCTGCCTCTTTTTCTGTCTGTCGCTTTCAAATACATAAATTAAAGAATAATAATAATAAAAGAGAGAAGAGAGAGCAGGAAGAGGAGAAGAGAAGAAGAGAGAGTAGGGAGAAGGACCGATATGGCAGGAAGAATGGCAAGAGGGCAGGGAAGGGACAGGGGAATCAAAGAGATAGTAGAGGCAGGAGGCGAGAAAGGAAGAGGGAGAAAGAGAAAGCGGAATGAGAGATGGGGAGAGTAGAAGCAGGAGGGTACTAGACAGAGGAAGAAGAGGAGGACAAAGGAGCCAAAGCCTCTGGGGACCTCATCAGAGTGCTTGGGGATGGGCTGGGAAGTGGTTCTGGCTGATGAGGCCATGACCTTGATGGGGGCTGGGCTGGGCAGAACCTCCTTCCTGGGGTCAAGGTAGGGCTCTGCTCAGTTGCTGAGACAATTTGAAAAAGCCAAGTATCCCTTTTAGGAGAGAGGCCTCCGCTCATAGGGCTTCTCTGAAGTATGACACCCTAAAGGGAGAATCTGCGGGCACTGCTGGCTGAGATGGACAATCTGGAGTGTTTGGGTGGCTGGACAGAGCTAGTGACTGGGCTCCATAGATGTGGCCTAGGTTGGTGCGCGGGAAGGTCCAGCGGTGCCAGCGGTCCCAGGGGCTGCACCGCCACCTGCTGAGCGGCCCAGGCAGTCAGTCCCCAGGTCCAGCGCTGCGGGCTTCGGCGCGGGGCCACCGGCGAGGCTCGCGAGTAGAGAGGCAGGAGGGACGCGGCGGCAACGGGTGCGCAGGTGAGCGCAGACTGGTGGCTCCCCGGCGCGCCAGCCCTTCTCGCCTGGGAGTTGAGCGCCCGGGTAAACACCGGGCGCGATGTGCGCGGTGTATCCACGGAGAGACAAAGCCAGGGCGGGGCGGGGCGGGGGTGCCGCCCGCGAGGCGTGAGGGGGGGCGCGCCGGGAGTGCGGGGCGCAGATCCGTCTCCCCCACCAGGCGCGGGTGACCCAAAGCCTTGGGAACCCCCCCACACACACACCCGGGGAGCCTAGCCTGCAGGACAGGTGGAGCGGGGGCGGGGCGGCGGCCGGGCGGGTCCCGCCCCGGAGGTGGGGCCGGGCGGGCCAGGCGGGGCGGCGCCGGGCTATGCAAATGTCGCCCACGGGCGGCCAATTGCTTGCGCTCCCCGCGCGGCTCCGAGCGCCCCGTCCCGCCAGCGGCCGCGAGACCAGAGAGCAGCTAGCGAACGAACCGCGGCGGTCCGGGGAGCCCCCCGAGCGAGGCGTAGAGCCGGGGCGCGCCTCGAGGAACGGTGCAACCCAAGCGCGGTCTCTCGGGCCCTTTCGTCTTCCCCCCCCCCCCACAAACCCTCCGCCTTTACCAGGCTAGCGCAACGCCACCGGGCCGAGTCGAGCTCTGCGCCCCCGAAGCCGAGCGCGCGCCACCGCCCCGTGCCCCGCGCTCCGCGCCGGGGAATGCGCCCTCGGCGCGCCGGCCAGGGGGCGCCCGCAGCCCTCCCCGGGGGAGGCGGCCCCGTGCGCCCCTGAGCTTTTCCATGGCCCGGGCTGGGGCCCGGGGCCTCGGTTGCTGACGTGCACCGAAGCCCGTGGAATCAGTTCAGCCGCGGTCGCGGTGTGGATCCCGGCTCAGGCTCAGCGGCAGGAGGGCGCGGGGCAGCGCCATGGCCCCGGGGGGCCGCTAAGCGCGGACCGGCCCTACGGAGTGAGTGGGGCTCGGGGTTAAAGCCTGTGCCGTCGCCGCGGCCACCGCATCGTCGCCCGGGCGCCCAGGCCCTGCCGACGCGGAAGAGGTGAGTGCCTGGAGAGGGGGGGAAACCCCAGGGAGTGGGGCAAGCCGAGCCACCCCCGCGACCCCTCTGGGAGCCGCGGCATTGCAACTCTTCGGAAGTGTCCAGTGAGCGAGGTTAAGGGAGTCGGTGCGCTGACCCCCGGGCGCAGGATAGACTTCATACCTGTCCCGGTGGCTCGGACTTCTTAGGTCCGGGGCGGCGTGAAGATTGTGTAACTGTTTGGATGATGTGGCCTGCAGGGTCACCAGTGTGCGAAGCAACTTTTTTTTTCCCTCCACCCCCCTCCTTCCCGCAAGGTTTTGGGTGGATACCCTCACGCTCCGGGAGTGGGAGTTCCGATCCTTCTAGTGTTTCAGTTTTCCCCCTCCTGACGCCCGAGGCAGCACTCTGTCCCCTGTAGGTACGCCTACTCTGCCTCAGTGGCCCTATCTGAAGACCAGGGCAGACGGAGGGGTAGCTCTAAACTGGAAGCCCCCACGTGGAAGGTCGTCCAGATCCGCAGGGCTGTGGAGGACCTGCCCCAAAGGCCTTTCTTCCAGCCTTTTGCCAGCTTCCTTACCACTCACCACCCCCCCCCACAAGCTGTATCTGAGGTTTGATTTTTTTTTTTTTTAACAGCAAGGGGTCCTGTTTGGGTTTAGGGATCCTCCAGTTTGTGGGGTATGGGTGAGCTGGAAAAGCCTACAAACCAAACCTCATTTTGAACCCAGGGGTCCCACTGTTATGCAAAGTGGACAGGAGACCACCAGGGGCTTGCCCAGAGCAGGTGAGACAGGATAGTGTCTAGGTGGCTCAGGAATTACGTAGTGCTGGCGAGAGGAGTCTTCTGGAAGTAGTCCTGGCTGGACCAGTAACTTCTCCTTCTTGAGATAGGCGCATTTTGCCAACAGTCTATTAACATCTGGGGAGAGGGCAAGCTGAAGGCTCCCTCGTGTCCACCCTGGAGCTGGGCCAGGTCAGGGACTCCTATCCTTGTGAATTAACTCTCGTGTGCAACGTCTCCCCTCTACCCCCCGCCAGCAGCCGCTATCCTAGTTACTGAGATGGGGAAACTGCACCCAGGGGTGAGATGATGGAACCTCCTCTCAGACTACCTAGGGGGTGTGCCTGGATCCTGTGGGCTGCTGTGGTGTCTGGGCTAGGCAAGGACGCAGGCACATCTACCCCCACTCTTCCCTCAGTTCCGAAGGAGCCAGGCCCGGAAGTGCGGAGGTGGGGGCCTGAGAGAAGGCCAGAAGCTCGGGCCTCTGCCCCCCCTTCCCCCAGCTCTGCATACCTTGGTGGGGGAGGATGGAGCCTGGCCCAGGTGACCTTGACTGGGAAACCCTGGCCACAAAAGAGGGGTTTCAGTCCCAGCTATGCTAGGCGGCCCTGCTTCCTGGTCCATGAGATAGATGTTGGGGGAGGGGGAAGCAGAGGATCCAGGAAGGAGCTATTGGGGGGGAGAGGCTGGGGGGGGGCTGGGGAGCTGGTGGGGTGCTGTTAGTAATTTCCTCCCTAGGTTCCTCCACAGCCCCTGTTCTTGCCTCCCCTTCCATTTAGGCAGTTCTCAGCTTGAGAAGCCAACCTCCCTTCCCTGAGACTGGCTGTCCCCCACCACACATGCAAACACAGACACACACACACACACACACACACACACACACCAGACACGCGCGCGCACGCGCGCGCATACACACACACACACAGTCTGGGAGGTCCAGATCAGGCTGGACAATCTGACCACCTGGCTCCCTGTCCCGCCCCCAGGTGCCTCCAGACTCCTTCCTCTAGCAGCCCCTTCCCTGCACCCCTTGCCAGCCCCAGCTCCTCGTTTCTTTGTTCAGGCGTCTCTCCTCCGTCCCTCCCTCTCTCCTCCCTCTCTCCTCCTCTCGCCTGCCTCCCTCCTTCGCTCCCTCCCTCCCGCCAGCTTGCCTTCCTCCTCCTGTCCTCTCCTCCTGGTGGGCTCCCAGGTGGCGGCGGCAGTTCCTCCTCTGTCCACCCACCTGAGCTTGTTGTGACTTTGGGAGCTTTTCCGGGGGACTGGGACTGAAAGAAAGGCATCTGGGCTGGCCTAGGGGAAGGGACTACAGAAGCCTCCCTCCCCCTCGTTCCCTCTCTGTCCTTTTCCTCTTCCTTCTTTTCCTTCCTTTTGTCGCCTCCCCCCCCCCACCCGCCCTTAGGCTGCCACGCAGGGAGTCTAGACTTGGTTTTGAAACCCCAGCAGACTTTTGTCATCTCCTATTTATACCTCTTTCAGGGACCAGGACATAGTGAGAAGGTCCTCTACCCTCCTGGACACCTTGGGTGACTCCAACTTAAGCTTTGGTAACCCTGAGTGGATCACTGTGAAAATGAGGCCCCGTGTGTGTGTGTGGGGGGGGGTTAGGTGGACGGTAGATCGATGTGAGCCCCCTGATACGTACTAAGGCAGCTCTCTCAGACTGCATCTTGCTCTCCCAGCTTCCTGGAACCCTATCTACCCCACCAGCAGGTCAAGTTCTTGAGCAAACTCAGTGCTTTTCAGGACGTGCATAAGCATGCAGGTAGTGATATGCGAGATGGTGCCCCCCCTTCGGTGCACCTTGAGGGTGATGGTAGCAGCACAGCCCTTTCTCTCACCTGCCCCCCCCCCTTAGAGCCTGCCTTGAATTTAGTCAGTACAAGCTTTGTGCTCCCCCCCCAGCAGAGGAATGGGTCTGATTCTCCCCTTCCTCCCCTCCCCCCAGCCAGCCCTCCCTGGGAGACAGCATCTGGGATGGGGGGGCAGATCTTGAAGGAATGAGAGGTGTGCCAGGCACTCAATGCACACCACATGAGGAGCTGGAAGGCTGAGGCTGCATTTCCTGCCTGAGGAGCCACCAGTGGTTTGCCTTGGCAGGAGAGGCAAGAGCTTCAGGGCTTGGGGAAGTGGGTATAGGGGAGGGCCTTAGGGTCTAGGAGCACATCCACCTCGGAGCCTGGGCCTTGCTTTCAACACTGCCCAACTGTAGGTCGGGTGTCACAGGTCGCAATGGTCCCCCCCCCCCATACACACCAGAGTTCTAGAAATGGGTCTGTGGACCTGCCTCTCAGGAAATAAGCAGAGAGGGCAGATCTGGGGGTAGGGTGGGGGGGTACACAGTCTGTCTCGATGCCCCCACCCTCAGTGTTTTCCTTGGGGGGTGGTGGTTTAGTTGGCGTTCTTCTATGCCGGGAGGGATCAATATGTTCCGACAACTGGCGCTGAGCTGCGTTTATCCAACAGCCAGCCTGCCTGGGGAGACAATATTTGAAAAACACTGTATTAAAATTTGGACCTGCTGGGGATGTGGGTGGCTTTGACGAGGCGGACAGGGAAGCTGGCGTAGATCTTATCACAGGCCCACTGGCTATTCTTGCACCCTTGCTGACAAGTCCAGAGGAAGCACCGACACTTGAGTCTGTGGGAAAGTCCTTCTGCCTGTCTGACCTGGGTCCCACTTACTCTGATTTCAGGAAAAGTGGGTCCTGCTGTGCTATTCTTTGCCTTTCCTTTTCTGGCTAGTGCTGCCCTCTCTGCTTTGGGCTGTCTGTGTACTTTCTTTTTTTTTTTTTTTTCTTCTCCTCCCTTTCTGTACGCTCCCCCTCCACCTCAGTTGTAAGGTTGGATTTCCCTGCTCTGAGAGGAGAGCGTTGGTTGAAGCAGGCCTAGAGGTGGGAGAGAAAAGGAGCCCTGGGGTTTCTGGGGGTGGGCACAGGAAAGAGAGCATGCTGGGAACAGCAGAGGGCTCCCTTCCCATCATCTGCTCGTGCTGCCCCCCTTCCATGGAATCAGGATATGGGGAGGGGCAGGGTTCGAGTCTCCAGCTGCCTCTATTGGTTCTGGTGGTCTCAGGAGGCCCGGTGGGGCTGAGACTTCAGAGCCCACTGGTGACACTGACCCAGAGGAAGGCAGGCAGAAGAATGTATATGAGGTTTGCCTTGAGCTTGAGGTATAAACATGAAAAAGCCATCTTTTTTTTTTTTTTCTTCGCGGTAGGGTCTCACTCTAACTCAGGCTGACCTGGGAATTCACTGTGTCGTCTCAGGGTGGCCTCTTAACTCAACAGCAGGCGATCCTCCTACCACTGGCTGGGATTAAAGGCGTATAATACCACACCTGGCTTTGCCATCATTTTTTTAAAAATATATTTTTATTTACTTGTCAGAAGAGAGACAGAGAGGATAGGCATGCCAGGCACCCCCCCCCCCCCAGCCACTGTAAACAGACTCCAGGTGCATGTGCCACTTTCCATCTGGCTTTACATGGGTACCGGGGAATCGAAGTCAGGTCGTTGGGCTTTGTAGGCAAGCACCTCAACTGTTGAGCCATCTCTTCAGTCCTCATCATTCTTTTTGTTTAGAAGGGAAATTGAGGTACTTGGGCAGAAATTGAGCCCGAAGGTATGGTGGGGCACGCCTGTATTCTTCACACTTGGGAGGCAGAGACAGGGAGGATCATTGTTAAAAGCTAGACTGGTCTACATAAGAGTTCCAGGCCACTCAGGCCTATAAAAGGAGACCCTATCTCAAAAGTTCCCAGCACTCAAGAAAGAGGCTGAGGTAAGAGGATCACTGTGAGGTTTTGGCCAGACTGAGACTACACAGTGAATTCCAGGTCAGCCTGAGCTAGAGTGAGACCCTACCTTGAAGAACAAAATAAAAACAAGGGGGTTGGAGAGATGGCTTAGCGGTTAAGGCATTTGTCTGCAAAGCCAAAGGATCCCAGTTAGAATCTCCAGGACCCACATAAGCCAGATGTACAAGGGGGGTGGCGCATGCATCTGGAGTTCATTTGCAGTGGTTGGAGGCCCTGGTGCGCCCCATTCTCCTCTCCCCACACCTCTTTCTCGCAAGTAAGTAGAAAAATAAAAATAAAAACAAGGGAAATGCTGATAGTGCAATACTCTTATGTGCCTCACACTTCCAATTTTGCCGCCCTCCCCAACAGGTGTCCAGAGAGCCTCTTCCTGGGCCCTAGGCCCCTCCCACAATGCTTGTCGCTGGTCTTCTCCTCTGGGCTTCCCTACTGACGGGGGCCTGGCCATCCATCCCCACCCAGGACCAGTTCCCAGCCACGCCCCGGGTCCGCCTCTCATTCAAAGGTAAGAAACTTCCTTTCTGCTCCTCAGAAACGTTCTTTAAAAAAATTTTTTTTTTTCACTTGCTTATTTATTTTAGAGAGAGACAGATAGAGAATGGGCACACCAGGGCCTCCAGACACTGCAAAGGAGCTCCAGATGCATGTGCCACCTTGCTCATCTGGATTACATGGGTCCTAGGGAATCGAACCTAGGTCCTTTGGCTTTGCAGGCAAGCGCCTTAACCGCTAAGCCATCTCCCCAGCCAGAAACGTCCTTTCTTCACAATGCTGGCTCTACTGCACAGGAAAGAGGGGTCAGGATACAAAAGGGACAAACTGTATAGTCACTTCAGCTTTCCTGGGCATAGGGGAGGGAGATTATGGGAACCCCAGCGCTTAGACATTTTAGGAAAGGGCCCTGAGTTGGGCATCGAGCTTCCTAGGCTCTGGGTGATAACTGGAAGATACTTTTCCAAACTTGTCACCACTCTGTCCGTGTCCTGGACAGCTCCTGAGGTGGAAGGGCAGACAATGAAGCAGCCTCTAGCCTTGGCAAATCTAAGGAACCTTCCTGTGAACTCCGGCATGGAGGGATTTCTGCAGTCTCTGAGGAATACTTACTCTTGGCTGTGACTGTGCAGGGGTCACGGTATTGGTT